>NW_010258346.1:0-3487 GCF_000690775.1 Eurypyga helias
TGACCTTTAAAGATCATCTAGTCCACTGTCCCTGACATGTCCACATGTCCGCTACTCAGTTCACTAAGCCCTGGGTTTCAGGGCTTTCTAACTGGAGCTGCTGAGCATTTCCACAGTATGTCTCAGCCCTGGGCTGTACCCTGTCCAAAAGGTCAGCAGAGCTGTTTCAGCCTGTCCTTTAAATGAGATTGGAGGAAAAATAACACTTCCTTGCCTATATTCAACCATCTTTTCACATGTCCCAGTAAGTAAACCTTGTCACCTCCTTGCCAGAATTTGGTGGTTTAGCTTTGCACCATCATGAGGTGCTTCAGCTTGGAGGTGGGAGAAATTGTGCAGCACAGCTCCAGCACACTGTGAGAGTGAAGGACTTCTGCTTTGTGTTTTGTAGTTCTCATGGAAATCTTTCAGTTTTCATGAGGAAAAAGGATGTGGCAGAATCAAACTGCTAAAAACCGGAAGTTACTCTCTGAAGCAGATCTTCAAACGTGTTTGTATCCCACATGGGCTCAAAAAAAAAAACCACAAACAAACAAACAAACAAACAAAACCTGGGGAAATTTTCAGAAGAGCTTAAGCTTCTGGTTGCTTTGAAAACATATCCAGGGACATTGTCCATGTGCAAATCCAGTCCCACAGCTTAGTGGAAATGTCAGGACACCCCCTTCTGGCTACTGCTTCACAGCTGAAATCAAATACACAAACCCAAACTGGATGTAACGCAGGCTGTATGAAACCAAATGAAACACTCAGCAGCCACCTGAAAAACGCATGCTGTGCCTTGAAAAACAAAGATTACTGTGGGCTCATTACCAAACCCTGTGAGGGAGCAGCCTTGTTCTGTTTGCAAACTGCATTAAACTCATTTAGCCTGCAGTACCAGAGCTGCCGCTGGTAATCCATCTCCTCCAGCACCTCTGCCTGCTTTCCCGAGAGCTGAGCTCCCAGGACAGATCCCAACACCGCTCCCACCTCAGTCCCTGCTAAGTAGCCACCTACATAAAGCACCAACATTTTATCTTCATGGAGACCTGGAGGGAGTGCTCAGCAAACATTCAGCTACACATTATGCTACGTACTTGGAGCAATGTGTCCAGAAGGAATGCATTCCCGCTGTCTTGCTGATCAGGATCCACCAGCAATTCCTCTGGTGCTCTTTGGCTTGAAGGGACAAATACTGCCTCATCCCACACTGCCTGAAATCCTGTTTCCTGCCAGACCATGATCTTGGACTCTTTCACAATCAGGTCTTGCCAATCAGGGCTGGGGACAAGAAAAAGATGCAGATGTACCTGTTTTTGAAAGCATACAAACCCTTCAAGATACAGGTCCCGAGCAGTTGTCATGAAACATCCTGGCATATGCAGATCCACAGCATTTGCAGTGCCTGCCCTACGCACAGCAGCTTGAGGTACGGTCCATGACATACCCACACCTTGTTAGGTGACATGAACAGAAATGTCCATCCGGGGATGACGTGAACTCTGGGCTTGGAAATAAGCTCCAGGACAGTCTCTCAGGAACAACTGGATGGCTGAACAAACCAACCCAGGCACAGGTTGCCTCACCCACCCTGCACTCCATCCGCCGGCCATCAGCACTGCAGGCAGCATTTCTCCCAGGTGCAAAGCTTCCACATGACCCAGTGCGGTGGGGTGCTCTCTGATGCTAAATCTCTTCCCAATTAGAGACCCACTGGGCTGCACAGACACACACGAAGTAAGACATCCATTCACTGTGGGGGTCCCTGCCAAGGGCTCAGCTACCAGCCCTCTGGGCCATTCCACAGAGCTTCACACAGCAAACAGACGTGAGGCTGCACATCATTTTTGTTAAAAGCTCGGGGAAAGAAGGATTACAGCATTTGTATTCCCAAGCCAATGTTACATGTGCTGAGGCCCTGCTTCCCAGAGATTGGCTGGGCATCTGCCTGCAGATGGGAAGGCGGGGATGAATTCCTCTTTTTGCTTTACTTGCACACGCAGCTTTTGCTTTTCTTATTAAACTGTCTTTATCTCGACCGACGAGCGTTTTTTTATTTTCACCCCTTGTCCTGCTGAGGAGGAGGATTGAGAAAGCGTCTGGGTGGGGATCTGACAGCTGGCCAGGATCAATCCACCAAGTCCTTTTTATTGCCACCCAACGTGGGGCACCAGATAATGACAGTTTTTATCTGGGCATGCTATAGCTGTGGTAGCTGTTAATTGGCATGCTTCTGCATGGGTCATAGAGCTTGCTTGGTTTACTGTGTAACAGAGCCTAGGGCTCATCAGCAATGGCCTTCAGCTCCTGCTCTTTGCTGCACTGCTTATCTCTGTGTTTAGCTGTGCCTGGGAACATTCTGATAAAAACAGTGGCCGTGAGCTTGGCCCCAGCATGGGTACCACTCCTGTGCTGGGAGGACTGTTTTGCAGAGAAGACCTTCCTCTCCCCCTTTGGTATTGGTGTAGCTACCTTTGTTGCACAGCTCCTAAGGTCCTCACACATCCTTAACTAAACTGCTTGATTAACCTTGTTGTCTTTTCATAATTTGTGTGGAACCAGTTTTTGTTCTGGTGGGTTGGGCAAGGAAACGTGCCTCTAGGCTGTTGATCCCTGGATGGCAGCGTGTGTGGGAGGATTTGGGCCGGAGCCTGGGGTTGTTACAGTCTCCGATAGCCTGGGATTTTACACTTCTACAAACGTGTAATCCCATTGGATTGGCACACTACTTGACAGAAGGGTGCCTTGCCTTCCCCAGTGAAACTCAGCAACCCTTAACACTGTACTGGGGCTTTCTCCATGTCTCTTGCATCTCCATTTAGCCCAGTCAGAGGAGCATGGTTGAGTCACGGACCCAAACCACATCTGAGAACAACATGGATAAGATAGAGACTCAAACCCCAACTACAGTAATTACCCTGGTAGTCAAAAAGAAGCACTGGATAGAGAAGTCAACAGGTTCATACCACCACAGCTTGGTGTCATTGGCAAACTTGCTGAGGGTGCACTCAATCCCACCATCCATGTCACTGACAAAGATGTTAAAACAGTACTGGTCCCAAGACAGACCCCTGAGGAATGATGCTCATCACTGATCTCCACTCAGACATCGAGCCATTGACCACCACTCTGAGTGTGGCCATCATGCCAGCTTTTTATCCACCGAGCAGTCCGTCTGTCAGATCCATGTCTCTCCAGTTTCGAGACAAGGATGTCATGCAGGAAGGTGTCGAAGGCTTTGCACAAGTCCAGGTAGATGACATCTGTTGCCCGTCCTCTATCTACCAGGGTCGTGACCCCATCGTAGAAGGCCACCATGTTCGTCAGGCATGATCTGCCCTTGGTGAAGCCATGTTGGCTGTCACCAATCACCTCATTCTCCATGTGCCTCAGCATGCTTTCCAGGAGGATATGCTCCATGACCTTTCCAGGCACAGAGGTGAGACTGACTGGCCTGTAGTTCCCCGGATCCTCCTTTTTTCCCTTTTTAAAGATGGGGGTTATG
>NW_010258347.1:0-18584 GCF_000690775.1 Eurypyga helias
CTGTGATTCTATGGTTCTATGACTTGATAAAACAAAACGAAAGGCCCAAAGATCTGATCCTTATGCTCAGAGCAGGACTAGAGTCACAAAAGCGCTGCAACTACTCCAGCAGTACCAGTCCCTTTTACCTTGCTGCCCGTTGTTGCTGTGAGCATGGCAGAGCAGGGTTTAATGCGCTCTTTCATCAGTGGGAATTGGAAGTCACGGCACTCCCAGTCCAGCGGGAAAGCAAGAGACCCAAGATTCTAGCTGGTCTTCTGTCTGGAGCAGGGATGTGAAGCAGGGTGGCTTCTGTCAGGCCTACCTCTCACGGGTGTGTGCTAACTAACTGTGGGGTTTTCCAAAATGGAGGTTTCCTCACTCACTCCTGAAGTTTTTGTGTTTTGGTGTTGGGTTTTTTTTAATATTTGAATAATACTTTGATTGTAAACCACAAGGAAAAATGACTCAAGCCTACTGGCCCAGACAACTACCTGGGAGGTATGACACCTGGCCCTCTGCTCCAACAAGTACTTAAGTATTTCCCTAAAGACACATGATGCCAACAGACATGCCCAGAAGATCCTCCTAGCATGAGTACTTGCAGCTCATTCTTGGGAGAACAAAACAACAGTTGAAATCTTCCCAGCAGAGGATGACCTGGAACTAGTGTCTTGCACCTCATGTGAATACCTGAAGCACTGGGAATTAGGATGAAACAGGAACTGCTAGAATAGGAAAAGCAACAGAGTCATCAGATTTGTGAATATAGCTCAGAAAAAATATATTGGAGAGGGGGTTCCTTCCAAAAGACCCCCAGTGGTTTCATATCAAACCCACAAATAATTCTGAACTGCCATTCCTGCCTTTTCAGTGTGTGACTGTCCAGTTGCAAGTGAGAGCCTCCCAGGCTTCAGGAAGCAGGAATTGCTGCCGTCGGCAACAGGCTCCCACTGTCTCCCACTACTGTCCTAATGAATTTGGTGACAGTACTTCCACTGATTGGACACAGTCGGGCCCTTTGGACACACTGTGAAAGTCCTTTTAGAAGAACTGCCCCATCCCTGGAAGTGTTCAAGGCCAGGCTGGATGAGGCTTTGAGCAACCTGGTCTAGTGGAAGGTGTCCCTGCCCATGGCAGGGGGGTTGGAACTGGATGGTCTTTAAGGTCCCTTCCAACCCAAACCATTCTGTGGTTGTATGATTCTATGAACTGAGCATCGAAGAGTTTAGCTAATCAATATGCAGCCAGTAGTGATAATTAAAGATACACTTCTGAAGACTTCCAAATACACATACATACGTGTTTTTCTGAGAAAAAATAACGTTTGCACTTCAGAAATATGGTCCAGATTAGATCCATGGTTCCACAGGCTGAAGAGAATTTTCCTGACAAAAGAGCCAAAGGAGATATGGAAAAGACATAGATTCCCGAGCAGCATTCTTTTCCTGTCAGAGGTATAAAAAAAGCCCATGTTTTCAAATGAAAATCCTAAGCATCATTTAAGACTGCTCCATAAAAAACAAGCGCTTTTTGAACAGACCTCTGTTACAAACCCCTCTTCAAAGGACTGTATAATTGGGCAGCCCTGGCAAAATGAGATAACGTTCATGGATCACGATACAAACATTCAAGGAATAACCAAAATGTGATTCATATAGGCACCTTCTGTACTAAACCAGAATGATCTGTGAGAATGGCACCTGCTATATTTTTCTCTCTCGTATAATCCTGCTTCAAAACAATGTATTTTTTTGCTGGTAGTACCAATGGAAGCGGGACTGGGCAATGGGAGTTTGGGACAGCGCGATCTACAACAGTGATACCACACACCTGTGTAATGTCACTCCATTTGTTTGCCCAAAAGCTGGCTCTCCGTACGGTATCAGATATACGATCTCTGTTGACTTTCAGCTGGGAAAACACATTTCAATGCATCAAATACCTTTCCAGTGCTAGTGCAGGATATATGCTTGGCTCAGACTCTGCATTTTGCGATTCTGGGTCACGTGCTACTCAGCAACAGAACCAGGGCATTCTAATTACATTTAATTCTGCCTTTTAATTTTAAATCAGAACAATCTTTTACCCTTTTAGCTATAAAATGAGACAGCAAAAATATGATGTGCTTTTCTGCCCCACAGAACCACAAGATTTTGATGTGTAAAGATTTTAAAGCTGTATTCTTTAAATACATTTAGGAAGAAAAAAACCCTCAGAACAGTCTAATTAAGAAAATCTTTTAATTTTTATTACTTTCTAGTAGTCATTTTCTCACATGTATGTTTAAATTCTAAACCAGCTATACAATTTACCTGATAGATTTCTTCCCAGTAGGTTTAAAAAAAAAAAAAGTCAAGGAAAAATCTTGGGAAAGACAATCTCAAGAAGGTACCATCATTCTAAACAGGCTGTATTGTTATTGCTTAATTAAAATCATGAAATGCTCAGGGCTGAAGGAAGGAGGCTGGGAGTTTACACCTGGCATCTCCTTTCTGGTTTTGTGCTTTCTGCAGAAGACATGCCCCCTTGTGGGGAGAGGGTCAGGCCCATAATCACTGGGCTCCCTTGACAGGTTTGGGTAGTGGGCAAAAGAAACAGTTGGCACAAACCAGCTTTTTGCTTCTGAATTGCTCCCTTTTCAGTCCCTCCTCAATGGGCGATGCTTGGTGTACCTCGCAGAGATCTCCTCTGTGGGTTGTGGGGAGGATGAAGAAAAGCAGCGAGCCTTAAGGCCCTTGAAGAGATGATACTAGACGGTTAACACAGTAAGAGTGGTCTGGAAAGGGTTCCTTCAGCTGTGTCAAATACATTAGTTTCAGCATCTTCATGAAACAGATGAAAACTGCCCTAAAGAAAGCACTGCCTAAAAGTTTGCTCATGACAAGGATAAGAGGACACAATTCTTTGAATCTAAATGAGCATCTTACGAACCAAAAGCATCATCACTGTAAGGATCTCTGCAATGAACACCTTATTGGCAGGCTCTTAACCCTTGTCTAAGCTATGGTAACACTGAAAGAGTTCTGAAAACATTTTCAGGCTCTTAAAAGCCTTTTTCTCCTTTTTTTGTAACATCAATTTGGCCATTACAACCACAATGCAGTTACCTCTGTGTTGTCCTTGCCCATTCCTTGCATGAATTCTGTTATTTATTAAAACAGATCACTTCAAAATGCCAAAAATTTAAGTGACGTGGATGGTAAACATCCACTTACCGTTATTATCATGACAACAGATCTTCAAGTAACGTAACAACTCCACTGGAGTTATGAAAACTGAGACTATCCAATTGCATTCAGTGTGAACACAGGGTGAGGAATACCAAACAACATGATACCTCATGACTATTAAACACAGGGTAATAACCTTCCTCCTCCCTTCAATATTGAAAGCACATTAATTTTCGCATACGAGATATAAGCAAATGAACTGTCTCTCCAGAAGAGATAGCAGGCTGATGAAACAAACAAATGATCTTTCATTAGAAGTACAAGATAAAAACCAAGCACATTAAAGCACAGAGTCTCTTTACAGAGTGTATTAGCCGCCTGTCACCCTACCACAGAGTAGGGTGGGTGACAGGCAGCTAATACACTCTGTAAAGAGAGGACAGCAAAAGGGCACCCAAAATGCAACATAATGAGAGAGGAAGGAAGATGGCAAGGAAAGAGAAGAGAAGGGAGGAAGTCTGTGCTATCAATGCTTCTATCGGAGATATTAGCAGAAGATAGGACAAGACAAACACTGTGTTTTTGAGATTCATGTAACGTGTGTTGATCTCTCTTGCAGCCCGTTCTTTCTGTCTCCAAGTACCAGAACCCCAAGATCATCTCTCAGAAAACTGAATTCAGGGAGAAAGGGTTGTTCTACACTGGGTTGTTCCTTATACCTCAGTACCCAACAAAGTAATTTTTCTTATCGCTACGGATACATCTGTCTGCTTTGTTGCTCTAGACATAAACAAACTGAAATGGGACTATGCAGTAACCTGTCTTCTGGGTGCCGACCCTCGTAACAGACTACAGGGATATTCTCTCCACTTTCACTTGTGGGGAGTCTTCATCTGACTTCTCTTGAAATGAGAAACTGCAGAGCAGATCAAATGAAACTTAAAACATGAGCTAGCCAGTTTGAGACAATTAACAGGCTTCCGACTCAGTGATTCCTATTTCCTTTCAGTTCCACGTAAGCGGATTCAGCACTTGAAATACCTGAGAACTGTGAAGCATTGCAATGTTCATCACTGCTGCAGTTACTAACAAAATCAAAATTATAAAGTCAGTTGTTGGAAGAGTTCTGCCCTCTGCTCTTTCGTTCAACTGTTACTTAACAAACTGTATGCAAACTACATTAGCTTTGTGTCAGAAATAAATTTGGGTAGAATCTCAAGCCTTCCACTGAATCATCTCTGCAAAGATGCCCCATCTTTTCAGCAAGAAGCAACCTAGAGAGAGCAAAAAATGATGTGCTGTATTACTTGCAGACATCAGGATAACAAAGGTATTAAACACAGCAATCATTACTTACCTTTCTTTGGCTAAGAGAACAGACATCCCCACCAGCTTAGCAAACTCGTCAGCTGTGAGAGAACCCTTTTCAGATACCTGTCAAAAACCAAATAAACAAACTATGGCATTAAAACAACAATGAGGTTCTCTCAGCTACTGAACCAAGCCAGGCCTTGTGAAGGGATAAATTGGTAGCAAAGCCCTTGTGAAGACAACTACTTTGCTTGCATTTTTAAAAAAGTACAAATAATTATCAGTATAACCCCCCTAAAAATACCTCTTCTGTGTCCTGGGAAAATTGCCAAGTATAAAAAAAGGAACACAGAAAAGAGTTACATCTGTAAAAAAAAAAAAAATCACATGGTACCCCTTCCTTTGGAATTTTTTCAAAAGATGCCTTAGGACAAAATGAGAGGAATAATTAGAATAGCTCAGACAGCAGTATACTGTCCCGATCAGTATTTATACAGCCCAACTACACTAAGTGATTCTGCAAATAGTGCAGCCTCAATGAAAAAATAAAAGACCTGTTCACGGCAAGTCATCATTTTAGACTTTTGTCATCTCAGACGGAAGTGGCGAATTTGAGGTTAATGGGATTTAAAATACCCCTAACTGCCTATAGAAACACCCCATACCTTGGTACTCCTCCCTATATCATGGCATGCTAGAGGGATCAGTAAAAGCCACCATCACACTCACTTGACACAAAAGGTAGGTTCAGTCTTAGGACTCAAAACTTTGGCCCCGTTGTCTCAACGATGCCAGTTAATACATGCTAAAATGAAACCTTCTCACACAGCTTGGACAGGTGGATGCTTAAAATATTAGATATGAAGTCTAGACTTATTACTACGTTGAATTTCCCAGATAAACATGTTTCATTACCCTACAAATTCTTCCATTTCTCCCTTGCTTCAGATTCAAGCAAACTTGTAAATCCAGACGTAGTTGCCATTTCCTGCTTCTCACATAACTGTGTGGGGAGGGGTCTGTTCTGCTTCACTCTCAGTTTACAGAAACTCAGATTAAATTAGTTGTAATTTGAGATTCTGTGAAGTCAAGTGATCAAATGTGAGTCACGGAAGTCAGCTATGCAACCTAGTATGCATATGGGTGATCGATTGTACCTCCTTCCTAAACCACTGCTCTCATCAAGGGTGACTTTGGGTTGCTTTGACTTCCATGCCGTTTCCCGTCCTCACCAGCCACCTCTCTCTGCCGTCTGCAACCCTGTGGCTTCCTTTCACTTCTCAGACCTTTCACGTTAGTGTACATTACACATCAGTACAGGGTGCTTTTGGCTACAAGTGTGATCTCACCTTCCTTTTCCCTTATGGGCTGGCCTTCCTCATTCAAAGCCTCTCCCTTACATTTTTCTATGGAGTCAAAGTCTCATACTATGAAACTAAAAGAAAAAAGGCACTCCATTAATAAATCCACCACCTGCTGTTTTTTTGCGACTGACCTCATTTGTTATCAAGAAAAGGTTTTTTCCTTTCAAAGAGATAAGCACTTTTGCTGAAGGCAACAAATTAATTAGAAAACTAACATAACATAAGGGAAAAACAAAGCCTAAAGCTTGGGTATATTTCTGAAATACAAGAAATAAACTGAAAGGATTAACATATGTTGAAAGATGTAAGCATTTTAGTTTCAAGAGTTTAGGGTGAAAAGTTTTAGACAGCTATCTAAATTTCACTTATCTAAAAATCTTTTTCCTGAGAGAAAGCTATGTGGTAACAATCGTGCAAAACCCACTGAAGAGTCTACCTGATGTACCAAGTGAGGTGCCTGTGATAGCTCTACTTTTTCTTGACTGCCCAAGTCCAAATCCTCTACAACTTTGATGTTTAACTTTGAATACACTGAATCAGCCTCGAGTCAACTTTATGAAAACCTAAAAATTACATCCCACTGTAAAAGACACAGAAAAATGCATCAAAAAACGGGACAGCAGGACTTTAAAAGAGTCCAGAGGTAGCAAGACCACAAAGGTTTACCACGCTGAGCGATTTACATGTTTGGTTTTTTCTTTCTGATGAAGCTATACGCACCACTCTCCAACTGAGCACTCTTCGCAGCAACAAACCCAGCACAAGATGTTGCATGTACAATGTGCTATTTTATGGAATAAACCCAAACCAAAAAAACCTGCCTGTATCAACATTTAAGAGCTACTTTCACTGCCTTCAGGCACATGGTGTACAGTGTCTGAAGTCCACTTCTGTCAAATGAAGTGCTTCATCTATGCCATGAATTTCATCCTTCAGCACAAAAGATTTCGAGGAAGGCTGGAGGTTAACGAAGTTTGAAAAGAGAATTTATTCCTTAAGGAGAAAGCAATGACTAACATTATTGCCTGCACAGCACTTTGAAGATGAAAAGTGCTATTTAAGTATTACTGTTAGAAGATTTGGAAGCGGCATATTTTATATTTCAAAACCTCAGAAGGAAATCCTGTACCTCAAGTTTTTATACCTAATATGTTTAAATTTCCCCAGTACGGTCAGAACACTGAAGGAAATGAACTTCACTCACTGTCTCTAAAGCAGAAGCTACCATTTCCTCTTCATTATGAGACTGGAGTTCAATCACCATCACACCACTGTCAAATATCCGAAGCCTAAAATCAAAAGAGAGAGTCAAAGTAACAAAAAACCCTGTGCAAATCACCTACGGTCACATTTCAAATGCATGCACACCAATAACCACATTACAACGGGGGGGGAAACCAAAAAGTTCTGTAAAATGAACTGGACATAAAAACATCTTCAAAATCTGAAGAGGCTGAAAAGACCAGGGCATATGTCTGGATTAAACACTCTTCCCAGTCTGAAAAAACTGTACTGGAAGTGAAAATACTGTTGTCTTCCTAGCAGAGTGAACTACGGCTTAAAAAAAATCCTGTTTTAAAGTAGAGTGGAAGTTGGTGCATACAACAGCATCCTTTAAGCAAAGGATGACTTTGTTTAAAACCAAAACCAAGATGTACTGCAGGTAAAATACTGTGTCATCCAAGCACCATGGTCTGACTTGCAAGTGCCACGTTTTATAAATGCATCCGTAAGGCTCTTACCTTAGTGGTAATTTCAGTGACTCCAGCATCTTACAAGCATTTACTAAATCTTCTGGTGACAGCAACTATTAAAATAGTAGAACATACCTATTCAAAGCTTGCATTTCAAGTAGATGGCGTAACACCAAAACAATCAGGTTTTAGTAACTACAGCTATAAAACACACCAGGGTACACACCATTGTTATTTTTCTTCCCTTCTATTGTTCAGTCTACTTTCCTGGCTTCTATGCTCCTTTCTGTTCCCTTACTACGTGTTCTATAATAATCCTTTTTGCCCTGTTTACAGAAAGAATTGATGTATTTTGTAAAAACCCCAAACCAGAACATTCACCATTCTTCAGTATTCTCTGCCCTTTCAATTTTCTTTCCAAATAAGGATGGATTTTCCCTTTTATATGGCATTATGAAAAGCAATATGACAACTTTAAGAGGATACTTAAACATTACATGGAGAAAGGAAAAAGGTAAAATCCCCTAATTTTAATAAAGGGCTGATCACTTCGTGCTATTAGACAGGTAAAGGGAGCAATTGGTAGGGAACACTTTAACCCTTTTTCTTTAATTACCTTACCACTGAAGTACATTTCATATTTAATAAACCCAATTTCTCACCTCTAATCCTCGTGCACGATTTACCAGACAGTACACTTCTGTAAGTGACATGATCCCTCCTCGCTCCTGTGTTAAGCACAAGACTGGTAAGAGAAACAGCATTGATCTAGTAAACACACAATCTCAGTTTGCCTTTGACTGATTAAAAGAGGTAAAACTGAGGAGCTACATGATGTGCTTTAATGAAAAAAACTACCCAGGCAATACTATGTCTTTCTAGCATTAGAGGCAAGTTGTTTTATCTTTCTCTAATCTTTTTAATATGCAAAACACTGATACTACCTCCAAAGACTCTGAATTTTAAAGCAGAGAATAAATCACAGGAACAAGGAATTTCAATATATCAAATCTATCAATTAATTTTCATTTTTACTTTTCAGACATGCTCAGGTTTTCCATTATGATCATAGTAGGGAGCACGCAGCTTCCACAAAAATACTGTCATGTGCATGGTTTTTAGTAGACACATAGCCTTAAGAGTTGCAACAGGAAATCTAACTTTTTTGGTGAGAACCCTGAATTATGTAATAGCTTCAGATAAATTTAAATTATTCGATATTTCTAATGGAGGTTATCTACGTAAATAACTCTGTGCTATATTTGAAAAATATCCGATTTTTAAGAAACACTGACTACTTATATTTTCAAAGTCAGTGTTGTTTCACTCTTTCTTTAAACAGGTATTAGTCTGCAGCAAGGGATGAATGAAGGGCTGTCCAAATAGAAGAATAACTGCCACTATGATTTTTTCAATATCGCCGATATCTTGCAAACTCGAAGTTGAGATGACATTACTCCAAAGAAAAATTCTTATTTATATTTAAAATTTCTTATTCAGAAAGAGGAAATATATTTCTTCCATAAACACTGAATATGAAGCTGTGCTGCTAAATCTGGAGGCATTAAAAAGAGGCACGATACTACAGTCAAAACACACTGACAGCAAAATTCAGCAACACGCGGAAAACGCTGGTGCAAAATTAGGTACTTTACCTCTAATGGGTTCTGCAGTATTCCAGCCAGTTGCTTCGCCAGCTGCATGTGGTAATGTGTGCCAGATCCGTATGTTTCCCTAGTCACTGGATTAGCTATACCCATACTCAGGAGGTAGGACTTGAACCTGATAGTCTAAACCAATAAATAAATAAATAAGTTCATCAGCTAGAGAATGATTCTGGGGTTTAAGTCTTTGATTTTATAACTATAAGACAGTTCAAGTGAATAAAACCATTCAGTTTACTACCAATAAAGTCAATTACTAGCAAAGAGAAGGCAAGACTGAATACAACTTATTTTTGACCAGCAGAGGTCAAAAATACAAAAATTTACACAAGGGCAGTAAAATCTTAACTTTTAAGAAGGGATCAATAGAAAAGCTAACACTAAAGAAGTAAGTCACTTTTATTTTATGCAGAATTAAAACACAAAAACCGCAACCAGAAGTGTTCTTTATTAAATGTTTTAAACAGAGAGCTTTTTGCTTTGCATAGGAACATTTCTGTTGACTTTAAAAACAAAACTCATTTACCTCATCCTCAGTGATGTCACCTTGTTTTTCTTTAATCTTATTAGCTATTGACTTGGATAACTCCACCATTTCCTTAGCCTATCAAGAAAGACACACAGATAAGTCAACTTTCAGCCCAACAGAGAAAAGTGTGCTTTGAACCGATGAAACAAGCATCAGTCTGCTCGGGTAAGTGACACATGCCATACCTTCTCCATCAGCTTGCTAAGATCCTCAAAAGCCTGAAATGAAAAGCAGACACTGCAGATCAGTACAATTACAGCACTCAGCTTCAGGGATGCAGTCAGCTGCCTTTGTCCGCCTATCCAAGCTATTGGGAAGGGCTGATATCCCTTTAGATGAGTATGTTACAATAGAAGACATTATTGGTTGATATATCTGTTTTGTATCGTGTCTTAAAATTATACAATCCATGAACAACAAAGAATGAAGAAAAGAATCAATCACACACTTTTCTAGTATGTGTAGACTAGTTCAATATGATTTATGAAGTCCCTACGATAGGAAGGAACAATGAGATCCTGAGGCCCAGAAAGATCATAGAATCACAGCACGGTTTGGGTTGGAAGGGACCTTAAAGACCATCTAGTTCCAACTCCCCTGCCATGGGCAGGGACACCTTCCACTAGACCAGGTTGCTCAAAGCCTCATCCAGCCTGGCCTTGAACACTTCCAGGGATAGGGCATCCACAGTCTCTGGGCAACCTGTTCCAGTGCCTCACCACCCTCTCTGGGAAGAATTTCTTCCTGATATCCAATCTAAACCTCCCCACTTTCAATTTAAACCCGTTACCCCTTGTCCTGTCACTACAGGCCCTTAAACTGTCCAAGTTTATTATACTCTCCTAAAAGCTGGGGAAAGGTTTCTTGGTGGTGATGGGAGGTTTTCTTCCAACAGTTAATCCTCACTCAAGGAGATCTATTGTTTCTGGCCAGCCTTAAAGCTACAGAAGTACTCCTCCTGCTAAGGCAACTGTAATCAGTAGATGTTAGGTCATTTCAAAAGAGCATGGAAGAGGGTATATGCTTTCACACGTATGCATAACTGAAGATACAAAACCTCGGAAAATGTGTGGCAACGTCTCTTCACTTAAGTGTCACACACACAGAGGAACAGTGATGCTAACATAATAAATAAAAAACAGTTGCAGAATGAATAACAATCCACGAGTCAAATGATCAGACTGAAATAATCAAGATAAAAACTGGATAAAAAGCATCCTCTGAAAACTCTAGTTCTTGGACCTAAAAACCAACACACCTGCTAGGGCAAGGGAAAAAATTATTTGTACAAAACAATTCTTTTTTTTTTCTAGACTAAGAAACCTCTTTTTTGTTCCCACAAAAGGAAGTATGCAATAAACGGGACAGTCGTCAGAGGACCACGATTATACCAAGCCTCTTAAGTTTAGTAAACTGCTACCGCCTCTAATACAACAATTCTCCAAGAACCCACAAAGGGCATTTTTAGGCTTAAACAGAACATACTTTTAAAAAAAGCCAAAGGTAGGCTGAAAGTTTTAGTAATTCCTAATTTATTCTGACAAATCCTACCCAAGAAAGACCCATTTTTGCAGAATCTCTGCAGGAAAACCCGATTCTTCCCATCTACATTTAGGTGCCTTACTTAGAAGCTTATTGGCCTGAGATTCAATATATGGAGAAGATAAAGGTGCCTCCAGGAAGGGACAGGGCTCGCTTTTCATCTGAATGCCTCCTAATGGTGCCAGCAGTTCTCCACTGATGGGAGAAGTCTAGCCTCTTAACACTTGGTACCTCAGTTGGGCATCCAAAATTAAGTGGGACAAAGCAAGATCCAAGGGGAGAAAATTAAAAATACCACCGAGTAACAATAATCTACCACTATCAGACCAAAAGCTTCTCTTTGGAATATTTCTTCTTACATCCTAATCTGCCAAACTGAGTAATTTACAATAGATTTCCCAATCTCCTCTCTAAACCAAAGCCCTTCTTCTACTGTATCTGTATGTGATATCAACAAAAACATTTTCTGACAAGGCTTTTCCCAGCTTGTTTCTAATCTCTATAACCTGCATGAAAACATCATTCATCAAAAGAACCCTTGATTTAGCTAAATAAACAGTATGCTGTGTCTAACTCCTCCTCTGACTGACTCACCGAGGGCAGGCCTGGAAACAAAGGGGAATGTGCACACACCTAACAGGAACTTCCTCAGATAAACAAAAGGCTAAAGAACTGGATTCTTATCAGCAGTGAACAGCAGATGCAGGAAGCCTTTTCCTGGAAGCCAGGGCACCACTTTTAAAATTAAGTCATTTATAACATTTAAAGCTGGAGGAAAGCAGGATTTTACAAGTCCTGGTTTTCCTCCGCTCATACAACACGTATAAATGGATTGATTTTACTCTCCGACAAAGCTACTAAAGGAAAAAATAAGCAGACAATACCCTTGGAAGTATACACACGCACACGCATGTAGCCACAATACCTTCTGAACTACACACAGAACTTCATTCATTACGTTCCTCAGATGCAGAAAAGAAAGAAAGTTTAACACTACCAGTATCTGAAGCAGCATGCGGCCTGCACAGGTACTGTAATTTTCCTACATGTCAGAGCAGTGAATGCTTTTTTACTGTGGCACACTGAATCCCATAAAGTTTTGCCACAAGAACGACTGTTACATGTAGCTTATGAGCACTTCCGTATTAATCTCCACTCCCAAGACAGAACCAGACTATTTTTGAGAATATTAATCCCACCTCTATAGGAAGAAATTAATTGCCTCTGTTGTCCATCAGTATTGATATCTGGAATTCAACTAATGTGCTGCTTCTGGGGAAAAGGAAGGTTTCCAACTGGCCCAGGTTATTTCGCACAGATCCTTGTAACATCTTGCCGACATCCGGACTGCAGAACGTTTTACTGTGATTATAACCCTAAGGCTAACATTTTAAACCAGAATATTTCTAAGATGAAAACCTAACTTCAACACAGTTATGTGCAGACACTTGGATCGGCATATTCCTAATACATATTAAATTTGTAATTGAAACCAAAACTAGCTGGGAAAAAAAAGGAAGGAAAAAACCCCCAAACTTCTACCAGTCTCTTTCTGCAGATGTCTCTGTGTTCTGCTTCCCCTGATGAAAAGTCACTGAACACAGATTTCTAATTCTACCCAAATTAGTTTTATAAATACACACCGTTAGTTTCAAAGAACAGTCTTCCTGAAAGGAACTGTTTAAATGAAGTACCTTGACACACATTGGAAAACCAGATAAACAAAGTAAATAACTGGAAATTATACACTTTTAATCAATTCAGATTTCTCAACAAAAATAATAAATAGTCTCAGCTGCCCCTAAAAGAAAGTGTGAATGAGTGTAAATGGCTCAGACAGGTGGTTGACCTTCAAACTTCAGTAGTATTTACCTCGGAAATGTTTTTGTCAGTCTCTTTTCTTTTTTCCTCTAATTTCCTTTCGATCCCTACAATTCCTACAGCCCTTATTCTTCCTGCCTGCAAAAGAAAATAATAAAAGGAATGAAAATAGGAAATCCTAAGTTTTCTCATCCGCTTCACTGTGAAAAACTTTACATTAGAAGACAGGAAACATTCCTCCAGAGCTGATATCTTGCATACAATGTTTCATATATTTCTTGAAAGTATTTTATTAACCAGTGTAAAAATATAAACAGAAAGCATAAAGCATGTATGAATTTGCTGTAGTAGACAGATAAGATTATTATATTGAGGTTATTAATAAGAAGATGCTTAATAGCCTGATCCAGACTGAGCATTCTAGGTCATTTGCATTAAAGCCTCCCAAGTCCATGTGAACATCTATACTAGAGCTGTGGAAATGCTTGATTATCTCAAGAAATCTAGCCTGAAGAAATGCAGCCACAGAAACACAATGCTAAGTGCAGTCTAATTTACCTTGCTAAGAAGTATCAGAATGGAGGTGATGTGAACAGGAAAAGGAAAATGCCCTTTAATTTGATGGCACGTGTTTTAGAAAGGCTGGTCCCTAAGTGTCAGGGGGTACCAGCCCTCAAATCTCTGACTGCAACTGGTGTTGATGATCTGCTATGACTTGAGAACGAGGGGGAAGGCATTTTCATGAAGTGATTCTTGATGCAGGGTACAGGCTTCCCCATTAGTCCAAACGCGACTATGTTTAGAAGTACTACATTTGCAAAGGAAGACATATGTGATTTGACTTTCAACAGCCTTTAAATAATCCTATTTCATTCGTAGTATTATACGTTCAATGTATTCATACACTAAACATATTCATATATAGAAACATGTACATGTTCATCAGAATTTATAACCTAGAAGTATGCAGACAGATAAACAAGGCAATCTAACACATTACAGAACCATAGAATGGTTTGGGTTGGAAGGGACCTTAAAGACCATCTAGTTCCAACCCCCCTGCCACGGGCAGGGACAAAGAGATTCTCCGTAACAACTGTCCATTTAGAATCTACATTTAAATCAAACATATGTAGGTTCTGAAGAGACATATAAAAGTTACATGTTATATATTTGACTTCCAGGCACAAAAAATAAAACAGAAATCATAGTCAAGACCAAAAATATTTCACCTTCATTGAATCTCTCATGCTGAATAAAATCAGATGCAGATATATATATAATATTGCAAATATATATATAATATTTGCATAATTTT
Organism: Eurypyga helias; assembly: GCF_000690775.1. Classification (NCBI taxonomy): domain Eukaryota; kingdom Metazoa; phylum Chordata; class Aves; order Eurypygiformes; family Eurypygidae; genus Eurypyga; species Eurypyga helias. The sequence goes on from NW_010258347.1 coordinate 14,396, forward strand.
GTGTGTGTGGGTCTGACTATCTAAAAAAGCCCACAGCTCATTATCAACTATTCTAGTCTAAACACACTCAAGGGAGAGAGGCCACAGTGTCCTACATCAGGTGAAATCTTCAAAAGAGAAACCCAGTCTATATCAGTGAAGAAACAGGCAAAGCCGAGCTGAATTCCCACATGTGCGCACGCTGTTGGTTAGGGAGGCAGGCCAGAGGCACTATACGGGGGCAGCAAGAAGTGGAAACAAGAAGTTACATGCAGATTCTGCTTGGAAGCTCTGCACATACCTGTGGATCCTTGTTAACCTGAATGGTCTGACCAGTAGGCATGCTCTCCCACCTCCTTTGGGTGATTTCTTCTGATAACCGTCTGTAGAACTGCGAACGTTAAAGAGTGACAACAGATGCTTCAGGTACTGTGCAGGGTACCTCTGGGTATTTTTAGCATCGTGGTGGCAGATAAAATAAACTTCACTGTAAGACAAAGCATGGTAATACCTACACATCCACAGCGCAACATTCATGATCTGGAAATTCTTAATGGTGAATCTTCAGAAATAAACACATTAGAGGAGGAGCCATGTAGTTACTAGTTAAACTTGCATGAGTATTTTTTTCAGATATTCAGAATGTCCCAAACCACGCTGAAGTTAAAAATGTTGAGGTTTGCTCAAAGGCATGCTTTTAAATGGAAGGAAAGTTGAACAATCCAGTTAGCATTATCTGTTGATTCAACAATATAAAGGCAACCACACAGATCAATTACACTTACTTGTTTTTTGCTAATACCAGAAGGTGGCATTAGTTAATTAATGAACAGCAAGTGTATCCCACTGACCAAAATCCAGAAACAAAATTTAGTCCATTCTTATGACTGTTCAGAGTCCACAGGAAAGCATTCTGAAGTCATAAAGAACAGATCTGGAGTGTAACTGATGTGCTAGGTAACCAGTAAGCATCGGAAGTTTGATTTTCGGACATGAAAATTAATATAAATAAGGTTACAATTAGGCAAAACACTTACAGAATTATAACTAGGCACAAATCTGCACTCATCCGGAGCTGAAAACTGCTCACAAAGAACTGAACATGAGTCTAATGAAGCACATGAATTTAAAAGATGTTTATAACTAACTCAAGTTGAAAATCTGTTTCTCTGCAGTGAATGGCTACTGCTTTTTTCATCGTTCAAAGTTAAAGTTCTCGATCTCTTCAAGTGAGGATCTTATGCTGTGGAATTTCTTTACAGAGTGGAATTTATTTAGTTTTTAGCATGTCTTCTTTTAAAAATATATTACTTTTTTTAAGAATCTTTAAAGTCATTGAGATTTGGGGTAGATAAAAAAAAAAAAAAAGATTTATAAACCATAAAATGAAACAAAGTTCAGCTCTGAGGCAACAAAAAGTGTTCAGCAATAAAATCAGAGAGAGGATTAGGAGTAAGTTGCTTGATTCCTGTTCAGTAGAGGGTTAACAACAAAGAAACATCTTTTACTCTGTTAAAGTTTTAACAGGTTTCAGAGACGTCATTGTGGAAAATCCTCTGTTTAATTTAAAAGATTAAAAAAGCAAGTATAAGGTTATATTAAAAACTACTAAAATAAGGACAAAGCCTAATAATGTCTCTTGACGTGTTTGGAACTCTATTTGCATTATTTAACCGAAGTATAGAACCCTGAAGGCTCACAGTGTTTGTCTCCAAAAAGGATGTATTGAAAAAGCTCCACCTCAAAAGTAAACATGGAAAGATCACGGAAAACTATCACTAACGCAGCAAGAGGAGAAAAGCACATTCAAAGACCTGATGTGCTGTGCTTGCATAGTAAAAAACTTACCTCGATCTGCCCATGTTCTCTGAAAGAAAGTTTGATGTAGGAATATTTGCTGCTTTGGAATGGACCAGGCTCTTTGTTTGAAGAAGCCGGATGAAGATGTACTACTATTTTGGCACTAATAAAAAGTTAAAGGAAAGAGTAGAGGCAGCTTTCTGTAACAGCTTTAAAAGAAGTATTTCTACATTCACAGTTAAATGTGAATTAAATCAATTAAATCACACATTAAATCAAAACCTCTATTATCTTACATAAGAGCTAAAGCACATCAAATAATGCTTTACTTTTCTGCATCATTTAAGTATTTTAACTAAATATTATACTGCATAAAAACTACTATAAACCCCTAAAACAGCAACATCTCACAGACTTAAAATGTACCCACCATCAGTTCTTAAGAAATAAACATAACAAATTTTACCATTTCAAGCAATAACTTCTGACAAACCTAAGTTGAGATGAAAACTGATCATCAGCTAGTCCTTTGATTTGGCTTTTGACATGCAATAACTGCTGCCAAAATACACTCTGTCACAGGAAAACAAAAGGTCCCCATATTATGCTTAATCTATCCCATTTGTATATGTCACTTGTGAACGCTGTATGTGAATTTGTCCAAAACCAACATTCAAAGGTAACATGTATGGAAATCACAGTTGAAAAGGACAATTACCACCAAAACAAACCCTGAGATATCATTAGTTTAGGAACACAACAGACTGCTATCACAGCATGACTGCAACTCCACCATTCCCATTTCATTTTACTGATACCTTTTTTCATGGGTCTTTACTGACTTCTCCAGCATTAGGGAATTACCTGATTCCTTCTGGATGCCCCCAGCCTATTACCGTACCTGGCTGTAGGCCGAAAACACGTCTACTACATCTGTACTTCTCCAGTTAATATTTCTTTCTCTTTTGCTTGTGGAATTTCTTTATACACATTCCATACTGAATTAGTTATTCAATTGAGTGGAAACACTTGAGGTTCCTCTAACCGTTGCTAGCATTTCCATGCTCAAAATCATATGGTCATAAAAGGTTATATAATACGGGATCTGACAGAGTTTCTATCCCCAACAAGTACTGTGGCACTAAAGACTAAAATTAGCTCTCAAATTTAGATCCTGATCACTGTTGTAATTTATGACTATCAAATGAAAATGGCAAGTTAGAACACATTCTTGTTTAGTAATTAATTACAATAGAGTTATTTAACTAATCACATCAAACACTGCTTGGCCATGACTCTCTTACACATATGATCTCAAGTGAGGAATCATGTCCTTGTGACTGTCAACCTGGACACTTGGATTGCAAACGGAACCTACCATGAAACCATACATAATCCTGGGTACCTCACAAAACATACACGGGCAAACCATCCATCTGAAAAAGACAATGGCTATCACCTTACCTTTTTCCTATCCCAGCTGCTTGCTCTTCAATAAAAACAATCTGAGACAGAGGTACAGCAATGCAGCACTCCTGGAATAATCGATACAAACACAAGTGAAATTAAAGCCATACCCCGAATACTCATTTGCTAAAACCAAGTGTTCTCTTTCTCCACTGCACATACAGTACAGAATCCTACAGGTTCTGGATGAGGCACTCCATATAAACTAGGATGGTAACAATAGGAACACATCTATTAAAGAGAAATACAAGCAGAAAAAAATAAAAAAGTTGAAACTGACTTGTAGATAATCAGAAAACTAAGCTTATGTCTCAGTGTGTTGACTTCAGACACCTCAAGCTAGATTCATAGGAGGACTCGGGAATTTAACAAATCTTTAGTATCTAAGTTCAAAATTTAAACACTAAAATTTCCACACTACTGAATCTTATCTGTCTAGGTGCACAGTGCTCATAGAATCATATAATGGAATCACAGGATGGTTTGGGTTGGAAGGGACCTTAAAGACCATCTAGTTCCACCCCCCCTGCCATGGGCAGGGACACCTTCCACTAGACCAGGTTGCTCAAAGCCTCATCCAGCCTGGCCTTGAACACTTCCAGGGATGGGGCATCCACAGCTTCTCTGGGCAACCTGTTCCAGTGCCTCACCACCCTCTCCGGGAAGAACTTCTTCCTGATATCCAATCTAAACCTCCTGCTTTCAATTTAAACTCGTTACCCCTTGTCCTGTTACTACAGGCCCTTGTAAAAAGTCCCCCCCAGCCACCTGAAGGCCCCTTCAGGTACTGGAAAGTGCCATAAGGTCTCCCTGGAGCCTTCTCTTCTCCAGGCTGAACAAGCCCAACTCTCTCAGCCTGTCCCCATAGCAGAGGTGCTCCAGCCCTCTGAGCATCTTTGTGGCCTCCTCTGGACTCGCTCCAACCAGTCTATATCCTTCTGAT
>NW_010258347.1:18639-22486 GCF_000690775.1 Eurypyga helias
TGGACAACCCCCCCCCCTCGCCCTGCTGGCCACACTTCTCTGGATACAGCCCAGGATACGGTTGGCTTTCTGGGCTGCCAGCGCACACTGCCGGCTCACAGGTTCTTAACACTTTTGCACTGGTGTTACTCTGAGAGATCCAAAATCCAAAAGCATCAACCTTAAGTGTTGAACATTTGAAAAACTAGGCTATCCTCTGAGAGGAACAGGAATTTCTCCATCTATCCTACACCCAAGGACTTAATCCAGCAGCTGACGCATCTCAACACACATTTGTTGGACTGTGCTTCATACAAAACAAAGCAGAATAAGAAAGAAGACTCCATCCATCTGTGGGAGACTGACCTACGCAGGTTAACCTCTTTCTGGATGCATTCCAGACAGTAATTGCTTAAGGGAGCAACTCAAAGTATCTAATTAGGTGCCTGGTCTGATTTTGGCAGAGTGTCCTTTGGTGAATGTTGTCTTCCACACAACAGCTTGAGGATCGACAGTTGCACAGAATACAGGAAACACAGGTTATGTTATGAACCTCTCTTCCATCTGCCATGAGGGTGTGCCTAACACCAGGTTACCACGGGCACTCTCACAGGGCTCTCTCAATCCCTACTACCAAAATTGTTCCTCTTTACATGAAATGATTGAATACTCATCAAATAGGAGATTAGGGAATTATACCTGCAGGAACTCCTGGCTAATAAGTAAATCTCTCATTGGGAAAAAGCATGGGTTGTACTTCCTGTTCTAAAACTATTAATACAAGCTATTTAGATTCTTCTATGGCTTCAGATTCTACAGCCATTGCATAGAACAGGTTACTGTTTGTACATCCCCACATAGCTCTGCTCACTTCTAATATAGGCAAAATGGGACTTCTGTTTAAAATAAAAGAAGTTTTTGAAACTAACAAAAGAGTCAAACTATATATAGTATGTACACTGCCAACATGACTGATTCGTTCAGTTCACAGTTAGAAAGCTATGAACTTATTCTAAGTGCAAGGACTTAGAATCACCCCTTCCTGGTGAGAGAAGCAAGAGGAAGCAGTATTTTATGATTTAAACTGTTATGCAAATCTACCTATGTAACAAAAGGATTACATATTTCTTTTCCTATGGAAATCACTGTATTTTCTATATGGTTCAGCTGCAGATGGAATGTAACAACAGCAGCTATAAGACACAGCTGTCTGGTTTTGCAGAAAGGTTTGCTACGTTAGCCTAATGACAAGTGCCCCATTTACTGCTAAAGTTTGCTGACACAATAAAAGGGGACTCTGTCTCCAAGTGTATTCTAGGTAAGCTAGCTAAGGCTCCCAAGGCTGATGCTGTATCACAGCTGAGCTTGGCCAACAAGTGACCATGAAAATAAAAGGGCATTGTGCTCCTCATGTTTCAATCCTAAGAGCCTGAGAAAGAATCAGCTTCATTTACCACACTAACAAGGTTATTTGTGTACCATAAAAACCAAACCTGGCTCTGCTGAGACAGAATTGGTTTGTATTAGATCAGAACTGGGTAATTTTTGGCCATCTCCTGGGCATATATTTCTGCTCCTTCTTTTAATCAAGCCTGGAGTTTGTCAGAATCTTTGCTCAGTTAAATGAATTTGTTAAAAGAAAACTATTCTGTTCTGCTGTTCCTGCAAACAGGACAAAATACATTGCTTTGCCAAATAGAGCATCCTTGGTGCCCTTACCTTTAGAAGGCTCTTAGTAGCAACCTGCCTTGCAGCAAGGATGTGACAATTGGTAGGGAATGGCCTTTGGGTGCAAGAGGTGCTTTGGCTATTCTTGCGCAGAACTAGTCCCGTGGAATATGATACGCCCTTGAAGAGTAGTCATTTGAACATGCTCTGTCTAAACTTTGGCTTCCAGGGCTAAATTTCTAAACGATTGTGTCACAAACAAGCATAATCCAACCTGGTTCCGAGGAGGACTTCTCCTTCAACTGCAGCTGCAAGGTGGTGCGCGCTGCCACATTCTGTGCTTAGAGCTCTCGATGTGTTTTCAGTCTTGCTCACCCATGTCTAAACTGCAGTCTCAGGCTGTGGCTTGACAGTACAAGGCACTGAGCAGCAGTATTACACCGCAGTTCTGCCACTGCCACTTAACCTCCGAGTTATTCTCTGCAGCAGTACAGACAAATGTTCTGGCTTATTGAGGGGATGGTTGAGCACAAGAACAGGCAGTTGGGAGGGTATGACCTGTACAAAGCAATGCTGCCACCAACCACATCCTCTTATCCAATCATGGTCTGAGACTACACGCTGGGAGCAAAGGACAGGAAAACTTGGACTTGAAAACAACAAGGAAGAAAAGGTCTTCCTAGGCAAGGAGTCTGGGAGAGGAGTTCACGTGATGATTTGCCTGACACATTCAACTTCAGTCTCAAACCTATGTTTTTAGTGCATGATACCAGACTCTTTTCTCCTCTATTTTTGTACTGTAGAAAATGAAAATCTGTATGAGTCATTCCCATCCCTCCTCATCTCTGCATCAATATTTTACTAAAGCAGAATTGGGTGAAAGAACATTCCTGTACATAATTTTCTTTCCAGTGTGAGTCAAAAAACGGACTAGGCTTATAAAACAGAACACACAAAAGAAAAATCTCCTCTCCATCTACAGTCTTTTAATTGCAAGCTACCTGTTGCTTATTACAGAATTTACAGCTGAATGACAAAAGATACAGAAGTGGGACTTACGTGATTCTTCTGATCCCTCCAGATTAGTCTGTGTGTGCTAAGTAGTAATACCCCACTATCAAATTTCACCTAAACAAGAAAAATAAACAACAAATTTAACCAGTGAGTCGCATAAATACTGATCTTGGAAATATTACCACAACACAGCAACCAAATTCAGCATGCCAATATTTTGAGAACTCCGTATTTTTTCAGAAAACACAATAAATGAAGTTTAGGAAACAATGGAGAAAATTAGTATAAAGGGTTAGATGGATATACATAAACTTCCTTTTTCAATTGTATACACCTTCCCCCAGGAAATCCTGTGGAATCCTCCCTCCATATGCCGTGCAAGATATATAAGCATTCCTAAATATCGCATTCTAAACAGGGCTGTTGGCTCTGGAACACTACTGGCTGACAAAGAAAGTAAAAGTTATGCAAAAAAGCAAAGCAACTTAATTAGAAGATGCTATGCACAGTCTGAAATCTTTCAGCCTATCACACAGAAGTGTTGCTGCTGTCCATTTTATTGCTGAAAAGTTCTTTATCTGACAGTCATCAGTCTTGGGAAAAATCTGTTAGAAAACTGCTTACTACTCGTGAAACTGGAGGCACGTTCTTACACCTTTTTGTGAGGGTATGCACCTACTCTGGTGAGGAAAAATGAGGAGAGGTCAAAAGTTACCCCAGACGTGATGCAAACCAATCAAAAAGGCTCCGACGAGAGCAGAAAGCTCCCCTCACGACCAGAGCAAAAGGGCATTTGACAGCTACCAGGACGACTCCGGTGTGAACTGGACGCCATGCCCTCTCCACGGCATCAAAGCGGAGCCACACAGGGAGCGCGTAGCCCCTGACTGCTTGGCAGCGACACTGACACCAGCCCCACACTCCCCATGGCATGCCCACCCTCCCTCCGTGTGGCACCAACGGTCCAAGGCCTTTCTCCCACAATGCCTGGATCTGCTCCCTAATAAATCTCCTGGCAGAGGCCAAACCCTGCCAGACCCTGGAATAAAACGTACCCGTCCTCCCAGGCCTCTGACCGAATCCCCCCTTGCAGCCCAGGCCCCTTGGCGCCCCCTGTCACGCCCCCCTTGGCCGGGGCCCACTGCCGCGCCCTCTCTCCACTTCCCCTCCCCCGCCCCGGTCCCTC
>NW_010258348.1:0-25501 GCF_000690775.1 Eurypyga helias
AAAAAAAATGGCAGGTGAAATGTACTTTGAAAACATGGGCTAAGAGGGATTTTAAATAGTCAAAGACACAATAATACATTATTATAACCCATTGTCACAATATAGCATTCAGAGCAAGAGCTTAGCAGGAATTAAAAAAGGATTAAACCTTTATAAGGATAATGAGAACATCCATAGTTACTTTAGATAGGATATAAAATAATATTTTTAGAAAAAAATATAATACAGGCCTTTCTCAGAGCATAAGCGAGCCATTAACTGAGGAAGTTAGAAAGAAACTTCATTTATAGAAAAACTATAGTCCACCTTAAAACTTCTTTTGAAGAAACTTGTAGAGGATTAGAAGAAGAAATAGAAAAACATTGTAGAAGAACTATTGATCAAATCCACTTCAGCAACTTCTGTTCTCAAACCATGTGTTAAATACATTTTGCTATAGCAGTTTGAATATTGGCATACATGTTCACCTCCTTTCTGCTGATATAATCAGGATCTCACAGAATTCCTAAACCCAAATAAGAGTAAATAGAAGTGTATGTTCAGAGAGGTTGAAAATTAAATTTAATTTCACTGAAAGTAGAAAGATCAAAATCTCATTAGCCTTTTCATCATTTGACTTGCACCTGCTGGCTAGCTCATTTATATTCATTTCTTGTCTAAATACTTAGACCTAAATTTAAAAAAGTTGTAGGCACATATCAAAAGCAGAACTTGTTATGCCAAATTATAATTACATTTCCCTGTAGTTTCTAATGTGTACAAATTATATTCTCTGGAAAATATTATACACTTCAAATATTTGGTGAATGAAGTATGCAGAAGAAAAGTGCTTCTACCTCTACCATTTTGCCATATACTCATGGTGGTCATTCAGATGTGTTACCATTCCAAAGGTCAAGACACAAATCTTGCCTTTGCTTGCCAGTATAATCTTCTAAAAAAACAAACAAACAAACAAACCCAAACAAATATAAAACCCAAACCCACAAACACAAAACAAAACACAAACCAAAAGAAAAGAAAAAAACAAACAACCAACCAACAAAACTAAACCACATCCCACATGCACAGACTTGCAACTTTTGAAGATGTTCACCGTGATCTATCAAGAAACAACAGAATTGAATGAGAATGAGATCTCTTCTAACATAAGCTTCATTTCCAGTGGTAAGCCAATGAACTTTTCCTGAAAAAGCAAAACTTAAAAGTCCTTACCACTTCAGGAATGATTTTCCTGTAAGGAAATTTTTAATACTGATGACAATAGTTATTTCTTTGAACACAGAGAGCACGTCATGCTTCACAGACTGGTGTTTTTTTCGGGGTGTTTTAGCATGATGTTGGGCACAAAACTTCACTTATAAGGAGCATGGCAGAATACTTGTAGGTCAGGGTTGCTGTGTAGGTTATTTTCAGACTGGCTGAGTCTTCGTGTAACTTGAAAGGCCAGAAGACTCTATATTTTCCTTGTGAAAGGGAAAAAACAAATATTCCTTGTGAGTACAACTGCATTGACAAATGATAGCTGCTCTGCACATTGCCAGGTCTAATTCCCTACAGTGTCTACTGAGTACAAATGTTACTTCATTGTCAACCTCCTTTTTCTGAAGAAACTGTTTGCTTCTGTAAAACAAACAAACAAACAAACAAACAAAAACCCAGCTGAAGTTCTGGATATACTTCACTCCAGAAACTGCTTTTATGAGGTAGTACTGAAAAGAGTACACCTCATTTGGCTGTATCCACCTTCCTCTAATGCGCTCCAACACTCTCCCTGGATTTTTATACTTACTTTTTCAGGTACTTGAAACTCACAGGTCCCAGACCCACCCCCACCTCCCACCCCCCACACCCCATATACTACACATACTGTGTAGTGTGGCTGTGGCTAATCTACTCAAGGGAAGGTGAGCATGAGTGGGTGAAGGGTGAGTGCAGACTATCCTTACCAACCAGAGCCAGACAAACTTTGCAATACGGATTTAGAATCTGTGAACCTTTATGTTTTACTTCAGCCTCCACATTTATTCACATAGGAAATTAAAATCTGTTTATAAACTATCAGTGGTTCAGAGAAAGTGAATGGAATATGCTTAATCTCTACTGGCAACAGCTATGATTAGTCACTATTGGCTAACATTGTAAAATTGTGCAATACCATCAAAATTACTTCACTGGTAATTCACAGGTGTAAAACAAAGAGAAAGGTTCTTTTTTGGTTTTTTCCTTCCACTTTTCTTCCATGTTTCTTTCTATACTCTGATATATTTAAATTGTGAATCTGATTACCAGAGTTTGCCATGAGGATCAGAGATATTAGTGGTTTGGAAAAAAGTGAGTAGATGATCATAAGTCTAGCAGCAGCTATTCAACAAGACCATCTGGATGCAACATCAGATTCAGAAAGGCCCTATGTTATTACTTGCCAGCAGATCAGGAGGTATATGGCTCACTTGTTCCTTTTTCACATTCTTTTTCCTGTGTGTCCAGTATTTACCACTACCAAAAGGAGGACGGCTGTATCACACACTATACAGCAGTTATGCTCTTGCATAATCTATGACAACTCATACTATGAGGTAGCCCTAAAAAACTAACCACCTTTTTAAATTTTTTTTAGGTTTTGCTTCTGTAGCTCCTAGTATTGAAGACGCAAATGCATTTCATAGGTTGTTTACATTTAGAGTACCATACAGTTCTTCACAAGAGGAAACTATATCACTGACTCATAAATCAAGTAAAGAGTAGAAAAAAATCTCATTTTGTAATTATGTTTGTAACACTCAGATTTTGACTGGTCAAATTTACATTGTTGTTTTTAACAGCAGTTGTTAATGCAAGGGTTTTAATTTTTTTTAATGGCAACTACTATTTTGGTTTAGATTTGCTAGCTTAAAAATCACAAATCCATTTTCACAGTTCATATAAAGCTCACTGTACAATTTTTAGCACAGCAAGGAGAAACTCAGTAGATAAGTAGAGAAAATGATTTTGAAACTAAGTCAGCATTTTTATGGAATTTGATTTATAAAATGCAATTTTTTGCCTTCAGTAAATCCTTGAAAGTTATTATGGCATTTTTTTCTAGTTAACTTTCTTCAGTATGCCTGCTGATGGAAATAGATATTTACAATATTTAAAGTAGTTTTATAAATACTATATGAAAATCCTAGTTACCTTTATTTCTCTGGTACTACCTTTCATTAATGTTTTGGTACACAACAAAATGTATATTCACAAATCAAAACAGAATTATAGGAGCTAAGCCTGGTCTTGAATTAAAATCAGGGAAGTAAATATGAATAAAACAACAGTTCTGTTATGACTATACTGCAAAATAAGTACCATTTTATCTTAGAGAAAGCTGAAATACAAATTTTGGAAGTTTTGGTCTAGAGAAGTTTGAAAACTGTGGTTTTAACTTAATGTGTTCCTTTCCATTCTGATTTGGGGGTTACAGTTTCTGAGAACACCCTAGAGCAGTCCTAAGGCTGCTCAGAATGACACACACCTGTACAGTGTCCAGGAGATGCCAGGTCAGCCTCGATGTGCCTGCAGAGGGGTGGCACACACCCAGCAGTTCACACCAAAAGCATTTCCCCCTAGGACAAGAAAATCAGAAAAGGGTTGGTAAAAGAAATTTTCAATGATATTTACTGCTAAATTTGAGCCTGGAATTTTCTGTTATGACTAATAGTGACTGAATATGGGGACTGGTCGCTCTTTATTGTATTAACGTCTCCATGACTGCTTTTGGCTGGAAGTACTATATTTTTCTCTGAATAATGGAAAACCAAAGAGCAAAGCCAGGGAGGACTAGTGATGTTAACATTGTGGGAGATGAATAGGCTGTATGTACTACTATTGCTACTTCTACAACTAATTTATTTAGCATTCAGACTAGAATGTAGCGAGGAGCCTTTTGTCACATCATTTTTTAGAGCCAGACACTAGAGAGATGGAAGTTAAACAAATTAAAAACCTGTTCATTGCCGCAGGCATGTTTTACTTTGTAATTTGGTTCAGTTCATTTCAGCATTCCACTTTTAATGGCTCACTTAGTTAAACTTGAACTTATGATTATTGTTACTACTTCTAATAAAGGCCCGTTTTCTGAGGGCTTCATTACTGTTGCCTCAGGAAAACAGCTGCTAATTGGTTTTATTACTGTAATATATTTTATTTAGATTTTTCTCTTAAAAACGGCTTGCTGTGGTGCTTGCAGTCATTGTTGTCTAACAGCTAGTTTGTAGAGTTGGCATAGCCTACAGGATGTTGTATATGGCAGGACTGCAGATTGATGAGTCAGATCTACAAATGTGTCTCATATACACCACTGTCTTCCTCCCTGACTTTGACAAAAGAATTTATTTTCCCTCTGTGACATACAGACAGTAATACTTGCATCCCCTGTTAGGGGCTTAGATGCTTGCTGACGAACAGTGCTAGCTAAGAGCAGTGTATTTTCTGGCAGAGGCTATACGTTCTTGCTTTATTACACTTTTACACTGGAACAAATTCACTGTCCTGTACAGCTATTAAGGATTTTCATTGGAGAACTGTAGTGTTATAGTTCTAATCAAAATCAGTTCTTATTTGGATTTGTGTAATAATTACAAATGATTGCACTTGTATTGGAAGTGGAAGTTGTAAAGCATAACTGATAGGTAACCCCAAATTTATGGCCCAAATTCAGAAGGCAATCTGGGTTCTGAACTAGTTACTTCGGCATTTGTGGTTTTCTCTGATGCATAGTATAAACAGATTACTCCCCGTCAGGCTCCTGAAGCTTCGCTGCTCTGGCTATGCTTAGCAAGCATAAAAGATTTACTGTGCCCAAAAGGGTCCTGAGGCAGCATAATAGTAAGTGCCCTACCACAGTTCCTCCCAGAGCAGCTTGTGAACTTCTCTGCATGGAGCTGAGCCTCCAGCCCACCACAAATTCTCAAGGATGCAAGGAAAAGTTAAGACCTGCATTACCTGATCCCTTCGTCAGACCAAAGAGATGTTCTGTTCTGCATTTCCTATACTTATATCTGAGTACTGACATATAGATCATGGCTGATTTACCTAATATTTCTATATTTGGTGCAGTGATTATAATAAAAGCCAAACCAATTTGGTTTCTATGCTAAAAATAGCAGAAAAAAATGTGTATTTCATTGTTTCAAATTCCATGTGCTTTATCTTAGAATCAAGCTATAAACTGATGCTGTAATTACTTTTTGGATGTATTATGCAAGTAGTTAACTATTTTATCTAAAGTTATCCTCTGAAGAGTCCACAGTAATCAAAAAAGAAAATGTGATTCAAAGATCCTAGAGCAGAAGAGGAAGACTTTGTAACACTCAACTTTAGATTTGTAACTTTGCTTGTGTTTACCAAGAAGAGATGAAATAATAAAAATTCAGAAGAGCAAATGAATTAATGCTAAGCACAATGGAATCTTGCAGACTGTAATTTATAAGCACAGAGAAAGTAAATTATTAGTATCATGTCCATTGAGAGTCTGGAAACTTAGGTACATCCCATAGTAACACAGAACATGCAAGGAATTTCCACTATTTTTTGGTTACCAAATCTTCCAAAACTCTTTTAACTGAAGAGAAATGATTGTATCAGTAAACCCTGTGTGTTGAATTCGTGGCAGTTCATCTCTGCCAGCTCTGAAAACAAGTGGTTATGAACATCAGGCCACCTGATCTAGGGAAGTAGTTTTGAAAAGTTGGGTCTCACTGAACGTTTGGGACGACCGGTTTCATAATAAACTGCACCACTGACCTCTGCCGAAGATAATCAGTACTGCTCACCTTTTAAAACTCAATTCCTTATCAGTAAGAGCTAAAAGGAATTCTCTCCAAGTCAAGCTGCAGCGGCTGGAGGTTGCAGCTGGAAGGACTGTTTGGCCATCAGATCAAGGAAGTAATGAACATAGATGGGATAGAACTACCTGAGCTAAGGGTCGACACTGGCATAAAAACGCTGAGGTACACATTTGTCATGGATACATTTATGCTGCATAAGGAAGGAAATTTCCTTTGGTACAACCAAAAATGTCTGGCTGGATAGTGCAGGAGTTTGTGAAAGGACTGTCATACACATGAACATATGAAGGAGGCATAGTTTGAAGCTTAGGTAAATCCCTCCAGTCTTAGTTCTTGTCACTGTTTCCACCTAGTATGACAGTGGTCCCTTTGACTTTAGCTGCAATGCTGTCACTGCAAGCCTCTCATTTGGAAAGAGATTTTTCAGCTCTACAAATGACTTGTAGTCATCAAAAATCACTGATTAATATAAAAAAAATTTCCTTACATGTGAATGTGAAAACCATTATTCATCTGTAAGAACTTCCATTCATATTGTAACACAGTGTGAACTTTAGGTGCCACTAAAAATTTCATTTTCTGATCCTCAATCCAATGTTGTTTTGCTTTCAGATTCCTAGTCATTCTCAAACCAGGGCTTCCACATTGCGCAGTGTCATTATACAGACTATGCCAAAGTTGAAGCTCCATTATCATTCATGAAGAATTCAAACTTGGATATTCCTACAAAAAAAAGAAGGGAAAAAAATAATGTAACACAATGATCAACTAGTAGATTGCACAGTTTTTCTTTGATTGAATCCAGGACAGAACACAAAAAAGATTCAGGGAGTAAACAACTGTAAAGGACATATAATTTCATTAGTGAAAGCTAGGAGATATTTAAAAAAGTTTTAAGAACAGGCAGAATGAGAAGGCAGGATAAACTATAGAGAGAGAAAAAGATAGCTAAGGAGGAACAGCTGCAGTTTCCTTCTGAGGGCTTCTGTAGTTTAAACGGAAATTTTTCTGCTTTGACCTTGCTTAGTGTTTAATTCACTTCCTTCTCTTAATTCTATTTCCTTGCCTAAAGTTGCTCAAAGCTCTTTATCTTCCTCTTTCATCCTTTCACTGCACCTGCTTCCAACACTGCCCTTCTTTTCATCTTTGTTCCTATCTTATTTCCTTAAAAAAATAACAGCAAAACAAGGAATTAGCAACGTCTACCATGCAAACATTTTTTACAACATTTTCACTTCATTTTGTGCCCCTGAATTTTCTCAAAGGAATATGAGAAAGACATAGCATTGAATCCACAATAAAAAATTTTCATCCTGGAAAACAGTATTGAAATAATGTTCTGCTGTAATATTTGATTTTGGTCTGTTGGTGTGTAAATTTTTAGAAAAGCAGTAGTAGTCCTAGTATCCTAGTGAAAAAGGATAAAACAACTCTCTTCCTTGCTCCTCCAGGGAGCTGAAAGAATTTGTCACTGATAAGGAAGTCATTTAGAAGGCATTTCTAGGATATCAGTCAGGCTTATAAGCAGCACAGCAGGAACCATATCAAGGAGACCAAAGCAATTAGCAAGCAAAAGTCAATTCCCTGGTGAGACTGAGAGACGTCTGAATTCTATTACTAGCTGGCTTGTTCTGAAGTTTTGACTGAGTTTTGGCAGAGTTTATTCCTGGTTAGAAAGGCCATCAAATGTTGTACTTCTAAGAAGTGGTAGAAATACAAAGCATGTTTGACAGTCATAGGCAATATATTTTAAGTGATTCAGACATGCAGTTCCTCCAACCCCTCAAGTAATTTTGGACTTATATTTTAGAAAGTTTAGTGTTTCCAAATCCTATTAATAGAATAGTTGAAGTAACTATAATGTTCTGGATGATCCTTAATAGCCTTCATCTCCAGACAACAGGAGGAATAGGGATAAAGGGTCATAAATAGATTTACTTCTTCTTCCTATTCATTTAATCCTCTGCAAAATCTTCATTCAAAGTCTACTTCTCCAATCATTGCAGAATTTTAATGAATAAGGTGAAAGTTTCTGAAAAAGTATGTAGTTTTATTCTCAAATATTTCCTAACATTACTTTTTTTTTCTAATATATACAATGTCCACCATGTCATTGAGGTTATTCCTGTATTTGTGATGACTTTTCATTTTTAATAATTATTGAAATCAAAATAATTTTTCAGTAATCAATGTCTTTATAACCATAAGCAATCAAACAAATTTTGTGATTTAATTACAGGGACTTTGGGCTGTTCATTAAGAACACTTGAAACTTTATGTCTAAATCTGAGCAGAATCTTAGCTCATCTTCCTAATTAGAGATAATATTACATAATACCTAATGGTAATAAACCATTCCATATGTCTGTCTTAGTATATGAAGAGGCCAAATGTGAAAATTACTATCTCTTTCTAAATCAACTACTAGAACTGCAGGGCAAAAGAAAAAAAAAAAAGGCAGCAGTTCTAGGAAGATTCCTCTTTCCTGAGTTGTGCTTATAGTGTAGTTACAGTTCTGTGCAGGAATGACCTACTTTAGCTTTATATGAGAGAAGTAAATAGTAATGTATCATATGGGAAAATTGGTGCACGTCCCTTATTTGCCAAAAAGCAAAGTAAATTAGCCTTGTTCCTAGCTTGATGTTCCACAGAAAGACTGTTTGTGGCATGCAGACTAGCCTTTTTAACACAAATATATGAATCTTTTCACTGTAGTTGTTCAATTCTGTTGTTCAAGTCTAATATTATTTGTAAGAGTTCTCTCCCAGTGATTTCTCTATTTTTCTCTAAATAAATGAGACACTTATGATGTCCGCCTGTTATCAGTCTATCTGTAAGTATTGGTTGGATATCTGACATTTGCAGGCAGTAGAAATAGAAGATTTTAAACAGAGATGGAAAGATTAGAGCTACCCCAGTGGAGTCATTCTATCTGACATCACCTGTATTGCCAGGGGCTGCATAAAAAGCACATTGATGCATTTATTAGATGTTGTTTTCTTAAGAATATATCTCTTGATACTAGATGTAAAAGGTTATTCTGCAACATGTTAATGTGCACATCTAAACCAATTTGTAAATACCTCAGTCAGGCTGACAAATAGGGTTGTTGACAGTGCGGCCACTGGGGAAAGAAAAACACTGGGTTTATGAAAGGAATTCCTCACGCAGAAAACAGTCTGACATCAAAATACCTGAACCTGCTGAGGGACACAAAAATGCCTCTAAAATATACTGCCCAATGAGACTCGTGTGAAATGATGTCTGTAGAACACTGAAGAAATGCTGCATAGTGAATGACACTTAAAAAATCACATTCATAAACATGTCATGGGCTCCTTTCATCATAACTTCACAACATACCTCAGTATTGAAATGAAATGTATTTTCAGATTTACACCTAAGAATGCGTAATATGGGTAAGTAAACACAAAGGAAAGAGTATGTCACTGACACAAAAAGGGCAGTACAAAGTTTAAATTGAAGTTGCTAACTCATAATTTGGCAGTAACACACTGAGTCACATTATGTTCATAAATAGCCCAAGGATTAATCTCCCTTGTAGGTACAAGTTCTTCTTAGCATGCAGCCAGTAAAATCAGCTACGGGGACACCTGGGCTCTGTCTTTTCTGTAATCCAAAAGAAAACAAGTGCAAAGGCATGGAAAAAAAAGACTATACCATATTCTCCAATGGCAAAAAGTCCCTATAATCTGATGCCAAACAGAAAGTATAATGAGACAATTACACCCAGTATTAAAAATAATATCAATGTAGAAATTAATATACTGCATATAACTATAGATCTTATTATGTTAATATATAATCAATACATTGTTATGACTACCAGCCATATTACCAAACTAATTTTCTCTTTCCAGGTATTTTGTTTGCTTTAATTCACTGACACAGGATAATGACATGTCATGCTACACTGTTGTTCAAATCAATAGCCTTCTACTTAATGCTGACAAAGTATAATATTATCAGTGGATACTAGCTCCCAGTTCCTCCTACTGTCCAACTGTCTGTGAAAAGGCAAAATTTTCAAATTTTAATATGGAATCAATTGCAATGATATCCAATGATATGCCTCAATTTAGGCAGTCAATCCAACAGATCAGAGAAAACTGTCAACCTAATTACACTAAGTGCTGGATTCAGTTCATTTGCCTAAAGGTAGGATCCAAGTGCTCTCTCCAATATCCTAAGATATATTTCCTAGCCTTCACTTACCTATAGGTCCAGAAAGACACAAATCTCCCTTGTGTTTTTTATCAAATGTCCCAGCATATGACTTAAATAACCATAGCATCACAAATGGCTATCTTGATGTGTCACTTTCCCACATTTCAAAGGATTACCCTTAAAAATGGGACAATAAAAAAAAATATGTTTAGCCTGTGTGCATTAAATAAACACTTTCTAGTTATTCTCTGCAGCCATAAGCATTAGAAGATATCTATTCTCCCTTTAAAGTGAAGGTGGATGTTGGGAGGCTTGCATTATCTCTCAAATCCTGAATGGGTCTCCTTAAGAAATCGTCATAATAACTGCAAGAAAAGCAGTAAAGAAGTGACATTAGCAGAAAGAGCTTTCTTAAATTATTTATTCAGGAGGGTCTGAGACATCTGTCTTAGAACAAGCTTCAGAACACCCAAGAAGTTGTGTGAATGAATGTCTCCATCAATTCATTCGTTCATCCATTAACTGATGCTCTTTCAAAAATTTATAGTACTTTTTTGCCTTTTCTCCCTTCCCTTCCCCCTCCCTTTTGACCACAGACTAATTGTTAGAGGAAAACATAGGAGCATAAGTATGAGAATATAATTTCAATTCACTCCTGAGCAAAAGCTCTCCCTACCTAAATAGGACATTAATCTCTTCTATAGAAGAGGATTTCACTGGACAGATCTTTCCTATTCTATTACATGATTTGACCCAATGAGGGGACTTTTGTATAAATTAAAAACTCTGCTCAACTTCTTGATTGGAATTTTCAATAAAAAGTAAAAATAAAAGACATGGGTTACTGGGGTGAGGGGAACTCATTTAGTTGTGTCTCCATTTGGTCTAAGAATACCTGCTGGATCACTCATGAGATTTTGACTAACATTTGGATTGTGACTGGATAGGAAAAGTAAGAGATGGATGATATATTCAGTCTTTACTGATTAAAATGACTCTGAACAGAGGCCTCACACATGAATACCTGCAAAGACCTGTGCCTCTTAATTTAGATCACCTGGCTAACAATTTCTTTTAGGTATTTTGGACTTGCTACAAAAGATCAATCTGTCTGACAACTTTCTGGTGGTATCAGACTCAATATGCATATATAAAACAGTGTATGTCTGGCAACCTTACATACATTGTTCATAATCACTTATTTGCACTGCAACTTAATGAGCAGTATAGAAGAAATCATGAAGCAAAAACCAAAACGAAAGTCCAAAGAAGGCTTTAAAATAAAATAATATAGAGACTTTAAATCCCATAAGGATTTTTAGTCAAGTATTCAAAAGAAAAAAAACTACCAAAACTTCATTTTCTGCTTACTATGAACAAAATAAAGGAAAATAAAGGGGAAAGAAAAGACTTTCTTTTCCCCTACCTCTCCAAATGCTCTATATTATTGCAAATATCAAGTGTAGCTTGTGTAAGGAAATAAAGCAGCAAAAATGAGTGCACAGTGGTTCACTAAATAATTCATTTAATCATTACTGATCTCAGATGAATTAGCAAATGGTGTGCTCTAGCTGAGTAAAGTTATTCATCCTTGATTTTAATCTTAGAAGAAGCTGAGTTACATTATATTAATGAAAACCACAACAAAACACAATAGGCAATTTCCTAACAAAATGTTTAACAACATAAATTAAGAAACTGATTATGGTCATATAGCCCAATAAGAAAAGTCAAAACTGTGGCATTTGCGCTGCAATCTAATCAACAGGATTTAGGAAAAGCACAATCATAGAATCATAGAATGGTTAGGGTTCGAAGGGACCTTAAAGATCATCTAGTTCCAACCCCCCTGCCATGGGGAGGCAAAAGGAGGCAAAAGCATTTTAAAGAGAAGGTGCAGCCTCTGAGTTCAGCATTACCAGGAGGGTTCAATACCTATTCTAGATTAGCCATCAGAGCCATAGTACTCAGACTTTCATGTTTCTGGCTAAAAGGAGCTAATACAATTTCATTTCCATCATAGTGTGCTTTTTTATGACTGAAAGTCCAATGATACCTGTGAATCGTGTAGAGTTAAGTAATGAAGAAGTAAGTGTATTATTAAAATTTGGGTTAGAACATTTACATTAGGGAGTCCCTGAGTGTTTGACTGAGAAAATATTTGAGAGAATATAGGTAGAAAAATGTCATCTTTCAGAAGCCAGGGGGGAAAAAAAAAAAAAAAAAAGAAAAAGCAAGAAAATAAGAGTAGTTATTGAATATTAAGTATGGCACCCAAATGCAGCCTGAGAATAAGGCAGAGTATATGATATATGATAAGTAACATATTAAGCATAATACAGAATGGATGTTGTGTAGCGCATATGTTTTTGTGCAACGTTTCATATCATTGGGGCACCTTCTTCTTGCCTAATTGGAATCTGTTTGTAAATTGATGTGCAGAATTAATTCAGAGCAGTTACAGGAAAACACTAGCTGAATGAATCAGTTGCCTACTGCTAATAGAAACTGTTGGATTAACAGAACAAAATTGCTCAGTGGGGAAAAACTGATAATCTGAAGGAATTTAAAGCAAACCAAATGCTTTATTTGAAATTAGTGTGCTGGAATTTCCTCATATACTGATACACACTTATTTCAGCACTACACTGAATTTAATGCACTAATAATACTTGCTTTCTTCAGTGATGGACTGCTAAGCCAGAGCAACAGTGACTTGAATCTTGCTGGCTTTTCCTGCCATTCACAGGCACCGCTAGATAGATTGGCCCATTTGCCCTCACAAAACTCTTCCTCTTGAATGGGAGAAAATCAAGTGGTTATGAAGCATGACTGGAAGAGAAATGTGAGCAAAATTCAGAACAGTCTTATCACCTGATAAGAAGAAAGCTGGAAAAGTCCACAGTGATAAATACAATTTTAAAAATGACTGCGCTGTAAATGCATAATATTGTTTTCAAGACTCAAAATAAATGTCAGAGGTGACTCAGTCACTCCATATCTCCCTATCTCGGCTGCTGCAGCTACGCTGTTTGAGAGAGCCTGGATACTGAAATGTCAAGGGGAATATCAGCTAAGAAGTGGATACCCTCTGTTTTGTTCAGCTGTTACCCTGCCTTTTTATTTCAAAGCTTCTAGTAAAGCATGTTCACTTAGGATTAATGGACTTTTAAGTACTAATATATGGAATCCAAGATAAGATGCATAAGGCCAGAGAAAGGCCTCTAAAACTCAAAGGTCTGATGAAAAGTAACTACTCCCCTTACTGCTGATCAGAGGAGAGTGAAATTTACCTTAAATGGAAGAAACCATTTTTTTACAACTTTGCTGTAAAAGCCAAGCTTAGCTGACAACAGTGTGTACCAGAAATGGAACAGTTATTTGGTCACCTTCAGCAATATTTCTGCCAAGGACACTAGAAGGAACAGATGTCTAGGTATATGTTCTTGAAGCGTGTCTCTAAAAATCCACATTACTGACTGATCCATCCACTGGAAAGGCTGTGTTTTGCTTACTCACAACCCTGCCTACACTTGCTACATAAATAGTGCTGAGAGATTTTAATCTATGTTCTCTTCCCAAAAGTTAGATATTGATTAACATTAAAATATATGTAAATGCATTACTTTAAGAAACTTTAAAAGAATACTTAATTACTGATAACATTCTCTTCTGGGGAAAAAAAAAAAAAGACTTTTTTAACTTTAGTAAAATCAGACGCTTTCAGAACATACATCAGATGTTATAAATTAAAATGTTGAAAAATATTTTCTGATGACACTTCACAATCTCATTGTCAGTTGACTGAAAGTGGTTATATCTTATTCAATATATTGTAGAATAACTTTCTCAGAGGAAAAGTGGTTGTCACTAAAGTGGTTGTGACAAAAACATGGAATTTTGCTGTGTTGCAGGATATTGTCCTGCTGGACCTTCCAATAAGGATAGCTAAAATATTAAAAAGAAAGAAAAAAAACCACCAGGTTAAAATACTGCAAGTCTACAGGTTTGCTTCCAAGAACATTAGCATCCCATTAATTTTTGTAGGCATCAATGCCTCTCAGATCTTCAGTACTGATGAGAGGACAGATTCCCCAGGTGATGAGAGTTGGATTTTTTCCAGTAAAATCAATGAATATAATCTATCTGCATCAGATCAGGATAAAACATTTCAAATAAGTGATGATTTAATTTTTATAAGAGATATATTTCATGCTTTTGACTTTGATGTTAAATTTAAATCAACTTTGGATCTATTATATTGTCCATATTCCCACATATTGCCACACGCTGGTTTTGGCTTTTCTTACTACAAAGACTGATTATACATGCAGCATTACTACCTTAACAACTTGATGATGATGGCAATCTATGTCTCTGCTTCTGCCTCTGCCTGTATTGACTCTCCCATTCATAACACTGTAGAACTAGAAAATTCTTCTCAGCATGATAGCATTTTACCTCTCATATTTAGCTTCCCCCACCTCCATGATATAAGCATGCACTAGGTGTTGGAAAGCCTGAGACAGTACAAGCTGCTGCCACCATAACCCCATATTAAACCTGGCATAAACAAGACAAGAGCAAATAAATGACCCAACAGACAGAGCTTATCAGCATGGTTTCACCAAAGTCAAGCCAAAATATGCATATAATAATGTTCATAACGAGGATATCAACACAGCAGCCATAGGAATGGCATTTGTTAGTTGTGACAGAAAGGCATATTCTGCACAGTGTAGGCACATAACCCATGCAAACTACCCATAAAGCAGAGTGATGTCTAGAACTTCCATTGAGTTTTATGCATAAAAATTATTCTGTGATTGCCTTTACGTTTTGTCTGTGTTCATCCACTCCTGGGAACTTCCTTGAGGAATACCATAGCTACCTTCAGGTAGTAAAATGGGTATGTACACTATGTCAGTTGGCTTTTGTGTAGATTTCTCTCTGCACTGTGGAATATTTAGACAGTATATCACATAAAGGTGTGAGAGGTTATAAATAAACTTCCCCACTTCAGAGGTGGGGTCCAAAATCAAGAGAATTAAATTAACAAAGAAAACACAGGAAGCTCTCAACTTTAAAGGAAAACAAAATATATAAATACAAACCAGAAAAGGCTATGTAATAGACAAAAACAGGATCTTGACCTTAAAGCAGATATGTAGCAAAGTAACAGTCAATGTTATAATGCTATTGTACAAAGAAAAAAATCACTGTGTGTAAATAAAAACCTAGTACTTATATGGTGTGAAAAAGGTACTATATCTATTCTTTAGGAACTGATTACACAACTACTATAATATGTATCTAATTCTGAAAACTTTAAAAAAATGTATATGATTCACACATCCTAGAGGAAACACATAAGAGTTATGGAAAACACATCTTGCTAGAAAAATATGGTTGTCTTTTTTAAAAAAGTACAGCAAAAATGTTGGAAGAAGGAAGAGCAACCTAGATTGTAAAAAGCACAAGTCAGCCATTGTTTAGAGATGTTGGGGAGGGAATTAGTCTAAGTTCAATATAGGTTCAGTTTAAGAATTATAAAAAGCTTTCAGTTTGGTTTCTGAGACCTTGGATCAAGCTGCCTGGAGTTACCTTCCCTGGATCATTTAAATACTGGTATACATCCTGGATGTCATAGGTAATTTCTCAGGAATTTTCTAACTCCTTTTTAGCCATATAAGTTATGTGACTTAACGTGCATTTTTATGTGGCATAAAGCTGCACTGTTAATTTAAAGTACATACTCTTCTTTGCAAAAAGGAAGAGAGAAAGCATGCCAGAAGGGTAAAACTGGAGTAACAGTCACTTATGAGTCAGTTTGCACCTCATTTTCCCCTTCTAAATTGCATCAGGCATAAACCCAGTGCAGGTGAGAGGATATAATGCTAAATGAATGACTGATAAAATAAAAAACTTCAATTAAGTGATTTTGGTGATAACAAAACACTTAGGTCAAAACACATGACTTTAACATGACTCCTATTCCACAGTTTTTTCCCTATTTCTAATACTTAGTGTATATTATGGGATGTGTATGTACAAAAAGAGCATGCAGAGATGAGAGATAAAATGCCACCAGCAACAAAGGGATTGCAAAATAATTACAATGTGCTTCTCTGGCTGCTACTGCTGTGAAATGTCTGAACTGTACAAATCAAAGTCGGAACCATTATCAGATGTGAAAAGGAGGCATAATTTCAGTCAATAAGACACTGAAATAATGTCTATGAGATGATTGAACATTGCAATTATGGAAACCATACAGAGGGTGAAAATCTCAGAGGATAAGTTAAAGAGTGCAGCAGGGTTGTTCAGAAGGCCATAATTTTGCATCTCAAGATCTCATCCCTTCTTTCATAGAAGTTTGGTTTTGGGATAATTTAACCTGGCAACCTCCAAGTAAAAACCATAGCTGGACAACCTCAAAACAAACCAACCAACAACAAAAAAAACAAGTATTGACTGAATTTCTTTGACTGAATGCAAGTAAACTCAAAAAAAGTATAACTAACCAAAATAATTATAGAAATGTAATGTTATGCCAATGTCAAAACTGGACATAAAACTACTTCATACTCTGTTCCAAACATTTTTAATGAATCTAATCTGCATTTCTTCACATTATAGGCTTTGAGACTCCCCCTTCGTCTCTGAATCCAGAGCATGACTGACATGAGCCAAAACTGAATTTGCTGGGTGCCTTTATCACTCAAGACTGAAAACATTTTTCAGATGATGCAAGTCTTGTTGATCCTGCACGTTCTTCATGGTGAATCCTTGGCATGAGTGAGAGATATCAATGTCAAGCTGTATGGATTGGAATATTGGGATTTATTTAAGACCTTCCAAGCTTGGGTTTTTTATCCTTCTTGATTATTTCTCACATTCACACACTTTACAAAGCCGCATTCACTCAAGTCTTGGTTTCCCATTGTTGGGAAAGCTAGGAAGAATCATGTTAGCTGTGTGCAGTGAAGCTGCTCACAGCTATGAACTTCTGGCATCACAGCATGTTTGTTGGTGAACTTCTAGGGTCTTCTCCTTTGCCACAGTATTTTCCCCTCATTCTAGCCTTTTTTTCTCCATCTGAACACTGCAGAAGCACGACATGTGGTCAGTCTCCTAGCTGGTGGTCCTGCCTTATGCCTGTTGATGAATAAATGATTCAGTATGTTTCTCTTCTTTATATCATGGGTGTTATCCAAATTGACAACCAAGCTGTATCAGTTGTAGCTAGCAGGCAGCAGGCTTGTGCTTGGGAGTTCAAATATTCAGTTTCAGACATTCTCACACACACTTAATTATCTGTCATCCACTAGAATTCATAATCTACTTTTCATTTACCCAGCCCACCAGACTTCTTCCCTTCTCCTTTTGTGTGCTTGGGGTCTTTCAACACATTAAGTTGTGTTTTCTTCCCAGGGAAGTTCAGGACTGGACTGGGGTGGGTAATCTCCCCCTGGAATGGAGTCTGGGCACACTGATGTATCCCTTAATACAGACACACCACTTGTTCCTAATCACTCTCTGGAGTGGTTTTCTTTCCAACTGACTATGCAAGCTAGCTGGGGAAATGAGCTTTGCTAGGCTGAATTTAGTTTGCTATGAGTGCTCTTGCGTTTTGTCATTACACTTCATTTGCACTTTCATTTGTCATTACATTAATGACCTCAATGGAATGGTCCTGTCCAAAACTGATCCTTTAGGCACCTATGCATTTTTTTCTAAATCTGAGCTTAAGTGTGTTTCAAAAATGAGCATCCTGTACTGCTGAAGCCCTTTTGAAAATGTTACAAGCCAACAGAGTTTGTAAAGGCCTGCACAGAAACAGGCCCATTTAAATATGCTCAGAACAATTAAGGCTTAAAACACTCAAATACTAAACACTTACTAAAATAGCATTAACTATTGCATGGCCTTGCTTCTTCCACTTCTAAGTTGTATTTCAGTTTCTGCTTGCATATTCTTCCCCATCACCAGCAGCATTAACAAATTCTTGAAGTCATTGTACATCCAGACTATCTCATCTTATTTGGATTTACTATTCATCCCTGAAAAAGATTTATTTTTTCTCTACAAACTTGCTGGCAGATGTGCATGAAGTTGAATTTATACAAGGACATTTGCCTAAAGAAGACAATTAAAGGTAAATTCTGGGTGTGATCTGGCTGTGATTTTCTCATATTTTAATGTGCCTTGACCTGCTCATGTCTTGTAATGTCTGCAGGCACCCCTGGGAAACTGCAGAGAGCTCTGGCAGGCTGCTGTTCTCTGATAAAAGGCAGCAGGAGAACATTCAATTTCAAAGGGTTGCTTCTAAAGGACAGTGCTTTTGTAAGGTGGCTACAATACAAAATATAACTATTTTTGATCGACCAAATTTTGCTGTCAGTTACAGTCCTGCAATTTCAGGAACAACTGAGATTTGCACCTGTGCAGCTGATAGAAAACTCAACTTCTTACATATTAAGGCAGAAGAAGCAATTTCTATTACAGATTTTCTTTCCCCCCCCTGTAATTTTTCCCTTTTCAACCTCAAGAAACCTCCAGTTTCTTGGGAGAACTTGAAGCTGTTACTTTTCAAGCTAGAATTCCCACACTTACGAGCCACAGATGTCCAACATCATACTGATTGAGCTGTGTTATCTGTGTATCAGAGTGCATCAGGTGCGTATATCTGCCTATCTGGTTTGATGTTCCCCTGTTCCTCCATAAACACTTTCCCAAGTGTGAGAAAAAGGAAAAATCTTTCCAAAGTGGATTTTAAGGAATTAATTTATTTTGGGGAAAAGTTAACAAAAATGTTTGGGGACTACTGTAATATTTGTATTAAACAATACTTCAGATAATATTTTAAGCACTTTAACCAGTCAGCTACTGAAGCTCATTTTACACATGTCAAAAGTCATAGAATTCACTGATATGAAAACTATGCTTTTTAAAAGTAATGGCTGTGTTGCCGGTGTGCTGTCACTGCAGCTGATAGCACAGAACAGACCCATCCCTATTTCTTATATTCAATCATTCTCTTTTATCTCAGAAATCCTAGGGGAGGAACTTCTTAATATATGTAAGTTTAACATGCCAAGTTTAGTACAATCACCTAGCTAGTATCTTCATTCAATGCTATGAATGCAGAGAAATGAGATGTTAAAATAGCAATAGCAGTAACCTATTCCTATATATGTTCTTCATGTGACACAGACATCACAGGACAGTAAGGTCCACCGTACTAAGACACTAAGGTCATCTGGATTATGTGTGCTTGTAAGGAATGTTTCACTGCACTGTGAATGTACTCAGCGTAACTAGAGAGGTAGTTAATTGCCTCATACCTGAATTGTACCTAGTTATCTGGAAACAACTACACTGTACCTGTACTGTTTCACATTATAAAATCCCCAAACTGATCATACCACTTGTAAATGCTTTTAAATGAATGAAGTGCAATACCCTGGGTTTATTTTTAGACCACATATGAAGTGGAATGAGCTTGGAACAGCTCCAGGCATATGCAGTCTTGGACAATTTGAATGTGTTAAAATGAGGCCCCCATATCCAGAGGGACACAATTAGCAGACTTGGCCAGGTATAGATGTTGCTATTAGCATATTATGCTACTACACCATGAATTGTCCCATTGAGCCTTGCTGCCGCTAAGGGGACATGCTTTCCAAAGTGCTATAAATATACGTGAATTTTTATGCTGGCTAAGGTCATAAGTGGAAGAACAGTAATGTGCACAAAGTTTCTTCCAACACTTGTATTATTTTCATATTCATATTTCCAATTTTAGACTGTACTGCTGAAATGTTTGTAGGATACCAGTCAATACCTTTTGAAATCAGTAACTTCCCTGAAACCAACTGGCTGTAGTAGAAACTCAATTAGAATTCAAAAGGCATTCTACTCTTTACATGCTTATTTTTCTTGTATTTGTCATTATATCATTTTTGGCATTGGTTTTCTGTTATTAGGCAGAAACAAATCACTATTTGCTTACCCACTACTAATAAAATAAAAGCTATATTGGTTAAGAACTTACAACATAAAACTGATCCTTAGTGAGCATACCAAAACTATGATAAAAGCATTCAGTTACCAAATATATTTCTAATTTGTTCCTAAACTTTATGGATAAACCCAGAAGTTTCCCTGCAGAATAAAGTTTAAAAATTTATGTCTATACTTAATTGCTCAGAAATATCCAAACCACTCATCAAAAAGAAAAAGACTTTCCTCTCTAGTTGTGGACTGATCCTGTGTACTGCAAGGTCATTTAGATAGGCCCAGATCTGAGCATAAATGTGTCAAGAACAGTATGCAACAAATAATAATCATAATAAGGCCACTCAACAAAAAGTGATTGTCTGTGTGTTACAAATTAGTCTTTCCTGGGAGTGATACGATGTATATACTGACAGTAAATAGATGTAATTCTTCAGTCCTTGCTTAGAACCTGCCCGTGCTAATGTTCACACCGAGAGAAAAAAACACCCATAGCAGCTAATCAATGTTGAAGCTTATAAAGCAGCCTGTCACTCTCGCGGTTGCAGAGGGATATTAATGAGGCTTTGCTCCTCCTGAGACTCCAGAAGCAACTGGGCATTTTGCTCCTTCCTCTGTCCAGCAATATAGAAGTAATTAGTTCTGTGCTTGAAACAGCAAGGATTTTTACCAGGGATGACCCTGATCTGAGAGTAGAGCAGAGCAGACATCACACTGACATTCTCAGATGCTACATGGGTGTTACAAGCACTTTCTCTCCTGCTATCCCAGACAGCTGGAACGATACCTGTGAAGGTAATGTCCTCTTCTCCACAATCATAAAGTTTCTTATGAGTGCAGACTGTTTCCTCCAGCTTTATGTTTAAAAACACTGTAGCCCCTTTTTGGCTACATTTGAGTCAAAAAAAATTTGACTGTGCCAGTTCTTCTTCAGAGGTGATTCTGTCCCTGTACTCTGCTCTGGTGAGACCCCACCTGGAGTGCTGCGTCCAGCTGTGGAGCCCTCAATATCAGAAGGATATTGACCACTTGGAGCGAGTCCAGAGGAGGGCCACGAAGATGCTCAGAGGGCTGGAGCAGCTCTGCTATGGGGACAGGCTGAGAGAGTTGGGCTTGTTCAGCCTGGAGAAGAGGAGGCTCCGAGGAGACCTCATTGCAGCTTTCCAGTATCTGAAGGGGGCCTACAAGGGTGCTGGGAGAGGACTTTTTACAAGAGCCAGTAGTGATAGGAAAAGGGGTAATGGGTACAAATTGAAATCAGGGAGGTTTAGATTAGTTATCAGGAAGAAATTCTTCACAGAGAGGGTGGTGAGGCACTGGAACAGGCTGCCCAGAGATGTTGTGGATGCCCCATCCCTGGATGTCTTCAAGGCCAGGCTGGACGAGGCTTTGAGCAACCTGGTCTAGTGGAAGGTGTCCCTGCCCATGGCAGGGGGGTTGGAACTAGATGATCTTTAAGGTCCCTTCCAACCCAAACCATTCTGTGATTCTATGATTCTACAATTCTTACATCCCCTGCCTCTACCTTGTGCAAACACCTTTTTCTTTTGGAGAAAAATGTTTTCTGATACTGTGACATTTTTCACCTTAGCCTTGATATGGGACTTCACACATCCAATTCACAATATTCACCATCCATGGGGTGTTTTTTAAATCACACCTTGCTTACAACTCTGCTCTAAGGCTATATTCTGAAAATAAGTAAATTCACACATCTGGGTATGACCCAAAAAACCCATGTCTTTCTGTCAGGGTCTCTTATAAGCTAGGGAGTGGACAGGTCTGAAGACAGGTCCTCTGCATTCTTGGTGCATAAGCTGCCAAAAGATCATCCATTTGCTCTGGGACAATGGTCAGGTCTGACTAGTACACAGAACTTCTGGACATGCTTCACTGATGCATATCATGGTACATACAGATGTCTGCTATTAATACCTAAGAGTCTCTGAGTACCAAAGACCATCTAAACACATACAGACTGTGGAATTCTCTTCAGCATTTTCTGCTTACTTGCATTGGCAGACTTGATGCTGGCATCGGTGGATCTTGTTTTTAAGCATGTTCTCTATAACTTGTCTTGGAAAACTTCTCTAACTCAGGACTTCCAAGGAAGTTGAAGATTGCTGAATTAAAAGGGTTTGCTTATTTTTCTGCCTCTTTGTGTACTTAGTACCAAGTCACACAGGTCATGTTGTGGATTTTGCTGTACATGTTCTTTAAACCTGCTGTTTATTAAAGAGAACATACACAACTCAAGATATTTGTCTTAATCCTTTTAAATTTATTTCACAAATCAAGTCTTCCTTCTCAAAAATACAGTATGAAAAAGTAAATTTCATGGGTGTGCTTTGATGGTGGCTAAGGCACAAGATTAAATACATTCCTACATATAGAGCAGACAGTTATTTGTGTTTTTTAAGTATCTTCTCAAATATTTAAAGTAATGTGACTTTAATGAGCTGTGTGCAATTGGTAGCTTTTGCTTTGTTGAATATGTTCCCCAAGGTAAACTGAGTCATTAATATTAATTAGGAATTGAGTAGCCAATTACAAGGTTGAGTAGGAAGTGAGGTTAAAAAAAACCCCACAACCCTGTTTGGAAGAAAAATATCTGCACATACACAGTGAGGGAGTTTGAGGTTATTAAACTCTGTGGGCTGGGATTAGTGGGGTTCATTGATGTACATTATTAATGTAAATACCTAACTCGCTCAATTGCAATTTCTGATTAATCATAAACCTGTAAATAAAATAATTCAGCATAAGGTAAGTACTGGATTTTAATTTTTAATGGATGGAAATTGTAGCAATAGATGGTAGATGGATTTAAATTTTATACAGAATTAGATAAGGATAAATAAAAATCATTGGGAAGATTCATTACATTTTCTATTTTTAAATCTGTCTGTCACTTTCTTCATTCCCTGAGAAGCATTTCCCTAAGGGAATGACCTCATGTACTTCACCTTTTCCAGATTTTTCTACTTTTGCAGATTTCATTATGGAAATTGAAAATTTTTACACTTTCTCTTTCTTGGCTTGGTAATTTGGCATGTAAAATTGAAACTAACATAACACTTCTGTTCCAGAGGATAAGTCTTCTCAAGACCATCTAAAAGTAGAAAATAGATTAAAAATCTGACAGGATTGTGTTAAACCCTGTTTCTGTAAGACATTCAGGTACCTCTTTGGAGAGTCACTTAGACCATGAGAAAATTATGGTAACTTTTGAACAATTCTGTTTTGCCACTTTATACTTTTGCTCTTTTTTAAAACATGATGTCTGTTAGCTATTCATGGGTAGTGTTTTCTTCAGGACCTTTGCTGATGTTTATTTATAAGTCACCATATCCTACCTGATTGCCCCATTTGTTAGCTTCAATTTCATATGTTTGTATATTAGTACTTACACAGCTTGGGCCCAAGAAGCCAGTTAGGGCCTAAATCCAATTGTTCCATTGCTAAACCACTGCATTTTAATAGAACATATTATCTAGAAGCTGGACTGTGGTTAAACCTATGCCGCTATAACATGAATCAAGATGTTAACCTCTGAGGTCCAATACAGGAAAATAACCCAAGCTGGTTAAGGAGATCTGTTAATAAATAAACTTAGCTTGTATAGTGTCTGCAGTAGCTCATCAGATGTGAAAGGTTCCTGTGGCCACAGGATTAATTAGGAATCCTCCTCACTTCTGTGCAACCTTTCTTCACCTCTTACAACACCACTGAAGTTCAAATGCCTTCATGTACCTTCTGCTCTGAGATAGATGAAAGCAAACATAATTGTTTGCTTCACTGTACCTCATCTCTAATTGTCTATTTTTTTCTGTTTTACCAATATCAGTAACATATGTATCTAGAAATCTCTCTAGTGAGTTCTTAATGATGACATAGTTGACATGACATTTCTAATGGCAAGAAGTCAGGTATAGCTCATCTACACTGGATTTTCTGAATGAAAAAAACAATGTTATTTGCCAAACTAAAAGAGAAAAATTTCAGCAATGGTAGTTGATTGCTACAGCATATGATTCTTGAATCAAAGAATCATCAAGAGAATTATAAATATTAATTGCTAAAGTTAAACTAAACCGAGTTGTACAATGCAGAAGACATACAAGATTTTTATCACCTTTGTTCAAATGATACACATTTAAGGCACCTTTCAAGGCACCTTTCCAGTTATAGGGTTTATTTTAATTATAAGTTGCATCATGAACTGAGACAAATGAGATCTACAATATTTATTTCTCCAGTTCTGCTATTTTGACATGAACTTACATCTCATAAAGTGCCATGAGAGCTTTGAAAGTTATAAATCAAGGTCTTGTTTTATATTCCGTCTCTAGAAAGTCAATCCACCACACACCCAGCAGTTTACTTTTTCTTTTATGTGACAACCCATTCTTCTTAAGTCTGTGTGATCAGAAATAATAAAAGTAAGACTATTTATTGCAGACTATTACAACTGCTAGATAGGGCTAGAATTGGTGTTCTGTAATTTATTAAATTGCACACAGTTTATTGGAGTGTCAAATGTGGCACTTCTTATTCTCAGAGCTTCTGAATTATAATTTAACTATCATTTTTACTGTATTCAGTGTTCCTCAGTCTAACAGATACACATTAAGCATAGCACAACATGAAGACTATTGGCAGAATATAGGAAGACCACATGTATAGTACACATGGTTATATGTATAGCTTTATGCATAGTAAAACATAGCCATTTACATAATTATATATCATTACATATATAGTGGTAATTACAATACCCAACAACTTACATTCTCATTACTTCAAACAGATAAATTATATGTTCATATATATGTAGTAGGAAAAACATGGAGTAAATCAGAACCATGCGTCTCCTGCTCCTTGTCAGAGAGGTCAGGTGAGGACGATTTGACCCATACTTTTTGCTTGCGTTCATGTCCAGTGCACACCATTGACTCCCTACAGCAAGAATCACACTTCCCCAGAATTACCGAGTATTACAATTTAGAAGAACTGATGTAACAGTGCCAGGTGACCAAAATGTTGCTAGTAGACTTATAGCCAAGTAATTGGGTGTTGAAAATTCAGATGCAGGATATCACAGCAGGTTTTTTATGTGCAAACTATGGCTTTTTAGGTCTCCCTGCCATAAAATATAGCCAAGTGGTTACAACTTCTTTATCAGAATATAAGGTTATCAGTATGGCACTGTGTTGCTCTCTGTATAATTTCTACAATTACATAAAGTTCCAGGCTATGAAAACCATCCAATGCCAGAAGAGCATCTGGGTCAGGGCAATCCCCAGTATAAATACAGGCTGGAAGATGTATGGAAGAATAGTATGAGAGCAACCTTGAGGAGAAGGATTTGGGAGTACTGATTCTGGATAAAAAGCTGGATGTGAACCAGCAGTGTACCCAGATAGCCAACCATATCCTGAGCTGTATCCAGAGAAGCGTGTTCAGCA
>NW_010258348.1:25532-68785 GCF_000690775.1 Eurypyga helias
GCATGGGATTCTGCCCCTCTACTCCGCTGTCATGAGACCCCACCAGGTGTGCTATGTCCAGCTCTGGAGTCCTCAGCACAGGAAATGCATGGACTGTTGGAGCAGGTCCAGAGGAGGGCCACAAAAAGGACCATAGGGCTGGAACACCTCTCCTATGAAGACAGGTTGAGAGAGTTATGGTTGTTCAGCCTGGGGAAGAGAATGGTCTGAGATCTCCTTGCAGCCTTTCAGTACTTAATGTGGGCTTATAAGAAAGATGGGGACAGACTTTTTGGTCCTTTAGGTAATAGGACAGGGGATCATGAATTTAGAATAAAAAAGGATAGATTTACGTAATATAAGATGCCCTTTTTTTGTAGTCTTTTAGTGTCGAACTGACCAGAGGTTGACACCCTCGGAGAAAGAGGAGTGCACCCTGAATGATTGTGTTTGATTCCACCAATCAATTTAAAAGATAAATGCATAAAATAGGGTCAGATTTTTATCCAGTTCTTCTCTATCCAGGGATTTCTGGGGAAGGGTTTAAAATGGGAGTAAATAGTGTGCTAAGGAAAAAAACCAAACCAAAACCAGTCAAAATAATCCAAACGAAAAACTCTCGTTACTTCAATTCTTTCAAGGGAAGATACTTAAATTTATCATTTATTTCATAGGATTTTGCAAATATATCTCACAGGGCATAGCTGTTAACTTGGAATTCATGTTTACTTTTGAAACTCAGCATGGTCTTAGTCCCAGGTATAGAATTTTTTTGTTCTTTGCTAAATCAATGTTCAGTTTTACAAGGAAAAAAAATTATGTCTCAAAATAACTAAGTGCAACTGAATGCTTCAGTGATTTTCTCCTAATTTTGAAAAGCTTGTGAAATAGGAAAGGGAACAGGACTAGAGGTCATTGTTTTGCTCGTAATGCACAACACTAACATAGAAGCTTTTTAATTGGCATGTGCTCTGTAATGCATCTGCAGTCTCATCGACTTTTATTTTTCAAGATGGGACAATGAACTCTTTTCCAGACCCCTAAGAGCCCCGTTGGAGTTGGAGCGGAGGTCCTCGGAAGACTTGCTGCCTTCTTCCCAGTGTGCTCGGCAGCATGTGTCAGGTACCCACCTTGGCAGCCCAAGAGCTGCAAGGATAAGGAAACCACAGCAACATTCCCAGTGCCGGGTGCAATCCTCCCACCTCCAGGAAAGGTAGCAGGAGGCAATGAGTAGAGTAAGTTCCAGGCAGGCAGCCACAGTGTGATTTTATCAATTTTTATAAATCAAAGCAGTGATACATACATCTTGTAAGATGGCAAGACTACTACTTTCTTCTAGTTTTATAGTCTCTGTGCAGTAATATTTTCTGAAAGTTTAAGTTTTTACATGGAGTCCAAAAATTAGCCTCCATGAAAATGAAAAGTAAGATATCCATTCTCTTGTTAAAATAATTCAGGTGTCATTTTATGAATCATCCCTTGTTCAAATTAGCACATATTAGGAATAGGCTTATATTAAAGAATATGCTTAACAGTCGGTATTTTTTTCCCCTGAATTGAGGGGGTTTTTAATAGAAATTTTAATAAAATTCTGTTTGCTGTGTCTGTTTAAATGGCTGTATAGATATGTGTAGCCAAACCCAGAGGCTTTCCATTGGGGAATAATGAAGGCAAACCTCCCCTGTCATTACATTGTTTTTATTATGCTGATACCCAAGTGCACTATTCTGAAACATAACTAAAGAGGTAATAATGACTATTATATTTAGATCATTCTACACAGGCTGAAAAAATAATCGGAATTTTAGAAAAGGATTACTTATAAAATGTTTCTACTATTTACATTATATTGCTATCTTTTCTTCAGCAGATTCTATGTTATCTTTTTCACAAAGAAGCTCCTTCTAAAGTGTTATGCCTGCAAGTATATTTTTTCACAATAGCAACATTGGTCATATGAGAATTTGCCTCAAGTTCAGCAAGACTGCTTAGATATCTAAACAAAGCAATTCTCAAATCCTCTAGGCTTCATCCAACAGTAGTAAATCACATACAAGTGCATCATTAAAGCAAGTTTTCAGAACTTTCTGTAAATAACTTGGGGATAACTTGTAGGGCTGATATTAGTAAGTGTATTGATGTATCTACTAATTAATATACTTCAGTCAGGGTTAGGACCCTTTTCTATCACTACTGTGAATACTTGTACAACCCTTTTTTCTGTACTTGACTTATTAGAAACCTGAAGTGTAAAAAGCAAAATGTAATAATCAATAGTTACCGTTTAGACTTTCTACGGTCTGTTCCAGTGTACCCTAGTGATTCATTAAAAAGCTCTAACTTTTGTTGTCTTTGCTGCTGGCTTTTGTGATAGGTTTTTCAGGCAACATTTGAGAGAGAAATGCTACTGAGAAGAGAAATGCATGGAGCAAGAAGTTATGTTTAGACTGTTAGCTTTCAGATATAGTAAATTTAATGAATTTCAGAGAGCTGCTGTTTTTTCTTCTACTGTTTCTCCCCACTCAACCCCCTTCCTGACCATGTTATACCAGAGGCACTATGACTGTTGCTGATGGTCTCTGCCTTGGCCAGTGGTGAGTCTGTCTTAGAGCCAGCTGGCATTGGCTCTCTTGGGCATAGGGGAGGCTTCCAGTAATTTCTCACACTAACCACCCCTATATTCCCCCAGGTACCAAAACCTTCCCACGCAGACCCAACACAAGGTATTCCAATAAAAGAGCCGAAAGGCCCTTGTTTTAAAGTAATGCTTTTAACTTCAGTGAATCATGTAGCAGACTTCAACAAACAGATGCATCTCACTGCAAAGTTAGCTAAGGTACCTATACTGTAAATAATTTTCTTGGAAAAAACACTCTCAGGTGTTTTGAATTTCAGTTACCCTTAGGTAAAAGTTATAATTCCTGGACACTGTGCCCTGCAAGAATGCAAACACATACAAATTTTTCCCCCTTTTGATAAAGAGGAAACAAAACACTTAGGGAACCCCAAAACCACAGAATGGATGATGTTGGAAGTGGCCTCTGGAGCCTATCTAGTCCACCCCCTTGTTCAAAGCAGCACCAGCTACAACAGGTTTCTCAGGATCATGTCCAGTCGGGTTTTGAATATCTCTCTAAGGATGGAGACCGCACAACTCTTTAAGCAACCTGTTCCAATGTTCAATCATCTTCATAACACAAAAAGTAAATTTTTATGTTTAAAAGTAATTGTCTGTATTTCTGTTTGTGCCCATCGCTGCCTATACTCTCACTGGGCACCAATAATGACAGTCTTGCTCTGTCAACGTGACAGTCTGGTTCTGTCAACTTTCTATCCCCTCTCCCAGTCAGATATTTACAAGAACCACCATTGATAAGAACCACCATTCCCCCCTGAGCTGTCTCTCGTTGATGTTGGACAACCCCAGTTCTCTCAGCATCCATTCACAAGTCAAATTCTCAGAATCACCTAATCATCTTTATGGCCCTTCATGGAACTCATTCAATGTCTCTTGACTTCTGGGAATCACTATTTATATTTCTTCTTCAGTTGGTCTTTGTGACACTGGTGACAACCTCCTCTATATTAATTACCTTCTCTAAAATACACTGTAGAATTCACATGTTAACTTATACATATGTACAACAATTACTAATCTTTGTATTCAACTGAAAAGAGCCCCATTGTTCTATACTGCAACATAATTTGTCCCCTTAATTCTAAATTATGTTCTTCATAAATGAATAGATGAAAACATAAATTTCATATTTAATTTCCCTTGCAAATTTTCCAAAGATATTTTTATTTTTATTAACAAAAAATTACACTTGGGAATCACCTTTCATAGGGTGTTTCTAGATTAATGTTTATTTCAGATGAGGCATGCACTTTTGAAGAGAATTTCCAATTTCTCCTCACATCTCTTCACATCACAAAGTGATCTCAGAGTGCACAAAGTTAATTCCTTATGCATGAAGCTGGACTGGGATATGCTGTTCAGGAGCACATTGAATGCACCTCAGCTGCTAAAGGCATTGAGTTAAAGAGATTAGATCACAGGCAGTCTGAAATAAAACACTGTAAAACACATGTAGTGTAGTCACAGAGTCTATGTTACAGTGATGTTAAATAACATCACCAGTGAATAATACCTGATCAAGAATAAGCCTTGATGCATCCTGGGGAGGAAAAAAAAAAAAAAAAAAAAAAAGCATGATATGGGAGGATGACATTCCATACTTCACAGTTTAAATGGAAGATAATCACAGAAATGCTGGAAAATTTTATTAAATTAAACTGGAGCATTTCAAGTAGTTTGCAATAAAATCTATTCATATTTGGAATTAAAACAAGTATTGAAATGTGACAAGAGATATTTAGAAAATAAAATTCAGATTAGGAAGTACACCTGAAAATTAATTTTAAAAATTAGAAGACCTCTGGAATTTCCCAAAACCCTCTGTTGATACTTTGGGATATTTGCAGTTTACCACTGAAAGTTACG
This sequence comes from Eurypyga helias, assembly GCF_000690775.1. Taxonomy (NCBI): domain Eukaryota; kingdom Metazoa; phylum Chordata; class Aves; order Eurypygiformes; family Eurypygidae; genus Eurypyga; species Eurypyga helias. The sequence goes on from NW_010258348.1 coordinate 30,016, forward strand.
ATTTTGCTGGGAAATATGTGTACCTACATGAGTCTTTTCTGAACCGGCATTAAGGCAATTACTTTGAATTAACTTGGTATATTCTTGAAATGGACTTAAACTGGACTTTGTGTATCTGTGGATCCCAAAGAAGGGAGAGAGAGGATTGCAGACATCCTGAGTCTTAAATCAGAATGCTTACACTGCTTGTGAAACAGGTGGTGCTCAAAGGCAATTAACATAATAAAGTTTCAGCTCCTTTGAAAGTCACTGAGGTATGGTCATTACACTTTCAATCTCCTTTTAAACTCCTAGCCTCAAGTCAATCTTTCACCCATTTCATTTTCATTCAGTACAAAATGAAGTGACCTTCGGGTAATCATTCAAGAACAAATGCTACCACTCACATTTTTAGTGAGTAGTCCTATACTCTTCAGGTTGATACACTCACTTCAATTGAACTGCGTGAGATGTAAAGTACAGGAGGAGGCTTGATAAGACCTGAGTGAAGTCGGAATTTTTCCATTGTCTTCAGTAGGCTTCAGGTGAAGCTGACAGAAAACAGGTATCAAAGCTGTTTTGCACAACTTCCCGGATTACCCACTTGACAGGGTACAGTACCTCAAAATCAAGAGCATGACTATGTATTTCACAGATGTGTCAAAATTCATCTTAAAATGGTTGAGATTTTTAACACTATGGCTCTACATGGAAAGGTATGCCAAACCTTACCATTTAAGATCCTTTCCTTATTCTGTAGGTAAACAGTTCTGGAAAGTATTTTTGCTTAAGCAATACCAGTGTCCCAAGGGAAAATAAAATATATTGACATATATTTATGTCACTCTTGACAGTATCTGTTTAAACTATTATTAAAATCTTTCCACTTTGGTCAGTTTAAGTGTGATCTATTTAATTTCTACATTATTCTGGTTGAGGTTCATCAAGCCATGAAAAAAACAAAAAGAATATTTCTTTTTTATGTCAGGTGCTCTGCTCAAATATTGCAATATCAAATTATTTGAATATTTGAATTTCTTAAGTTCAGTTTCTGATCACATATGACACACAAGTTCTTTTGGTGGTATTGTAAGCTATTTATGCATTTCCCATCTCATATGTATGAAAATAATATTCTTGCCTATAGATAGAATTTCACATTTCCATATTAAACTGTATTCTATAATATCTTAGACCATTTCAATTTTTCAAAATTATCTTAATCCAATACATATGGAACAACCAATAACATCATCTGAGTAATTAATTAAACTATTATGCTTTACATCACTGAATTGTAGGCAATCATTTATGATACAACCCTCACACAAAGATTTTTTAGACACTGAAAACAGCTTTACAACATAGTTTTGAACTCGTCCGAGAATAGTTTCCCGCAGTCACTCATGTCTTCACTTAGTTAAACACACATCCTGGGAGACAGTTTGAGACTCTTAGTAGCGTCACATGTACGTGTACTCCTTGTCTATTTTCCTGTCCTCTTAGTAATTGTAGAAGAAAATTAGATTGGTTTTATGTGACTTTTTTTGTCACATGACAAAATCTAAGTTCTGAAAGAAAGCCTCCTCACTTTAAGTAGTCCCAGTAATTTTTAACAAGTCCAGCCATCTGAAAAATAACTAAATAATCTGACTGCTCTCAAATTGTTCTTTCTGTTTTCCAGACAGCAGTCCTACATCTTACATGTCAATGATGTTAAATGTGTTAGCCACTTGATCACAACTGATCTTTTCAAAAGCCAAAATAATACATTAAAGAATTTAAAGCAAACCAACAGTGAAGGTCTCAGCATCTGATTGTGACAGTTTTTTTTCCTGTCACAACAAAGTAACAGTTTCTTTTGTTTCACATTTTTATAGTAATACAAGGTTTTCCTCTTATGTCTTACCTTCACTGATAAATGTATGCATTTTTGAGCTTTGGCTTTCCTGAGAGTTCTTACATTTTTAGACTAAATACATTCACAGTCATGATTTTATACATCTTTTTGCTTAAACCGATCTTCTTCCTCCCCAGAGCTTAAACCCCTCTCTGGATGGCTTTGTAGACAGTAGTCTTATCCTCTCTCAGCCTCTGTTTCGGTAGACTAAATAGGTCACACGCTACTAGCTCACACTTTGATGACAGATACTGCATTCCCTCATTTGTTTAAGCACTTTGCCTCAGCCTCTGTTCCAGTCTGAGCTTATCTTTCCTTTTGGTCCCTTGCAAACTCAATCTCCAGATCCACTGCAGTTGCTTAGACAGAAGCCTTCATGACTTTCTTCTGAAACAGTTGATTGTCTTTTACTTCTGCTTTTTGGTATGAATTTTATCCATGCTCTTTGAATATAGTCTTTTTCATTTTTTCTAGCAAGGTTGTTTTAACTAAGAGGATGAGGAATATATCCACTGAGCAATCAGGATAAAATAAGATAACATTTCAGATTCGTACAGTGCAGATGTACTGTTCTGATTGCTATTTTTCACACAGAGGTACTTTGGCCTTGTTTCACTTAATTTTCCTACCTAAATCATTTTGAAATGGCTGGCTACAGCCAACCTACATTCAGAGGACCATCCATGTCTTAAAAAAGAAACAGAATATCAGAAATAATCAGAAACAAAACACCAGATGTTTTAATTTCATGAAGTTTCCAAATTTTGAGGCCCAGATGTATCAGACCCCTCAAAAAAACCCATACTCACTTGCTCATCTTGATTTTCAAGCTGAATACTGATGATTCTTATTTAGTTTTTAGTCACGTCTTCAGTGTCATTTGATATTTAAATAATAACTTCAGAATGAGACACATTGTAATTTACATCCTTTTGTCACAACATTTCAATGGGTTTATTTCTAAGACTAATGGTTGACCTTTAAATAAACAAGTATGATGTGATTGCAAGAATCAAAGTTCAATTTTATTGTTTTGTTATGTAAGGATAGATTGCACAGGATTATGATATGGTAAACAACTTTGGGAGAGGTCTGTATTTAATTTTGTTTCTTCAAAAGTTGAAAGATTCAACTTCTGGATGATGAAATGAAAAAATGTATCATTTTTACTAACAGGAACATATATATGTAAAGTGTACATTTCAAGTATGTTCTTGAAAGTTTTATATTGCATATAATAAATAGATCATAAAAATCTACTTATTAATGAGGATGACAAATGAATTATATCATCTAGTTTGATCATGCTAATTCTTTTTCCAAAACAGCTTGCCTTTTTTTTTTTTTTTTAACAAATGCATTTATTGAGTATTTAGAGGTGTAATTATAGAGTTTTGGACTGCTCATGAGTTCATTTTGATTTCCAGTACAAGAATTTCAGAATTGGAGATAATGAAGGCTTTTGAGCTTGAAATCTGCTATAAGACTTACCAATTAAATTTTCATCTTATTTTGTTTTGGTTTTGTCTTAGCAGTCTAAAAATATTTATTAGAATGCTTAATAGAATGAGGAATAAGATAAAATAAATCTATTTTTTCATTTTAGCCTCTACAATCCTCAGCTCTTGACACAGATTACAGTGGATTTCTCTCCTGAGCAAATTCACTCTCAAAAATACACAGATCATGAAAAAAACCCTTTTCCATCTTACTTCTGCTCCTTGGAACTTGTGAGATTCCTGTGCTGAGGACATGCATAGGTGTATGTCAGATTTTCATACCTAATCCTGTGAGGAAAGGGAGATGAACTGCTCAGCAAGCCACTGGTACTACAAATAAACTACCAGTATGGGATCCTTAAAAAAATAATCAATAATAAAAAAGGAAATAATGTGTATTTGAAAACATCTTGTAATTTTGAAACAAGTTTTAGTATTTCATCTCATAGAATCATAGAATCTCATGTAAGTTAGACAGCGTTTGCACCCATTTAGGGTACAGAAAGTCATTACATCCTTCCCATCAGTCCCAGACTTGGACCCTTCCACTCTTTACTGCGTTATGGTGCTCATATTCAATATGTGGAGTAGCTAATGTCCATTTTCACCAGTTAGAAGTGAGCAATGCTTGCTCAATACACATAAGTAGGGCATTTGTCAGACAAGAAGAAATATCTTATTTCTGATAATCAACTGACTTTGATCTGTAACATCCCTTGAAAAATAATGTCTTAGAAAAGGTTAAATAGCGCATTATTAAAAAAAAAAAAAAGAAAAGAAAAGAAAAGAACAATCACAGCTTTTCACCTTCGTTTTCATATAGAGAATGATTCTTCAGATCAGTCTGAATAATAGTAACCTAAGAAAAAAAAATCTTTAAGCATACAAAGAAAGCTTTGGTGTAGTGTCAGATAATATCATTCATCTAAGCCTTCCAAAAGGAAATGTGATGATACTCCCTGTCAAGTTCACATGAAGATCTTCTACTGAAAAGAGATAAACTATCTCTGCTTTCATTTGAAAAAGCCTGTCATGATTTGATGAATCATGAAAAGTTGGGTGGACTGTTTGTTAGGAATCCTGCAACTCCTCCTGCTGATAAATCAATTCATGAAAAAATGAAAACATAAGCAATTTTCATCCTTATTTGTCTTTCAAGAGGATAGAAATGATAAGATGTGACTTGGTTCATACTAGCCCATCTGTAAATGAGGAAAGACATCAACTTAGATTATGCTACTGCTGGCTAACAGCAATCAAAATGTCACTGACCACCAGTTTGCCTGATACTGTGGGAAGACATGACAATCCAGAAAAGTCTTGTAGAGCAGCAGAGTGAGTTCTGTTGCTCAATGCAAAAAATATTAAAAATAAGCATTCAAGGAGATCCACATCAACACTAGTGTAATGTAAGTAATAATGACAGCATTAATGATAACATAGGAAATTCTTTGATGCAAAAGAATCTGTGCTCAGAAAATAATTTCTCAGAATGACTGCAAAAATCTAAGTCCAAATATTTAAGATAGATCTTAGTTGTTTTAAGTTAATGCTTTGGATTTAGAGTTTTATATACTGTAAATTCCTGAGAAAATAAAGGATTAAATAGTGATGCCTAGTCAATATATGAAAATCCTAAAGAGTCAAGTTAAATGGTTTTAAACATGCTTAAGCTAATTGATAATAAAGATTTTCTAAATCTGGGTCCATCTTTACACCACAGTTAATGATAAATTGGTTTCAATTGACACTTATTGAAAAGTACAGATATTTTTATTCTGCATCTAGTATTTTGCTAGTTCAATATTTCTAACATTAAAGATAAATTCATGCCTTTTTTTTTCCTTGCAGCATCTGTTTTCTGGAAGCAACACACAGTGTGTGTCATGTACTATAGCCAAGGAACATATGCTGCAAATAAACAAGAAAAGCATGAGTTTGTATTTAACACTGGGAATCTAGTTCTCCCAGTAAAGGTAATCCACTATAAATTAATATTTTGTAGGGTTCCTGCAGAAATTATATAGGTAGTACTTAAGTGTAGGACAGTAGATTCCTGTATTTTCAGGTTTAGTATTCAAATATCCTTGCTTAACTCTATGTTGCCAAGCTTTACTGATGAAACCAACAATTAGGATTTTTCCCCTGCTACTCTGGCTAATGCATAATGCATTACAAAGTGAATAGCGTATGTGTATGAAGTCTTTCATTCCTAGCTTGTTGATTTATATCAAGACAAAGACAGCTGTAATGGGTAATTAAAAATTATTGTTTTTCTTGCTCTTATCTGCCCAACCCAGAAGCTGGCCATGGAACCAGTCAGTAGTGCAGTTATGGGGTGCGACTGTGTTTTGTTTGCCATGCTAGAGCAGCACACAAAGTGATCTATATAGTTGGGATAAGAGAGGAGGTTGATCAGACTGCTGACCCCATTTCATTCCTTCTGTTGTGCAAAGGGATATATATCTCTGTCTTTTACCCTGAACCAGACAAACAGCCAACACTTAAGGAGGAAAGTCTGTTATCTCAAGTGAAGTGAGTAGAGTACCAAGGGAAGCCAAATTCTCTGGAAGCTGTTGTAAATCTACTCTGCTGTTCTCATGAAATTAGAGATAGCACCCAAGTGTGCAGATTTTCACCTTAAGCAATCTCATGGACGTGATGTAGAGAAAACACTATATTCCTCATGAGGAAGTTTGTCACCTGACTGTGATGAAAGTCTTCCCATACATTAGATCATTCCAATGCAATGATTTCCAACCTGAAAAACAGTATGTGAGGTTATATTTGAGAAGTTCATTTGTATTTGAGATTGAGACTTTTTTTTCCTTTTAATGTTGAAAAGCAATAAATTAGTTAATATTTGCACATTACTGTACCCAGTAAATTCTTAAATATCAATCTATGATCATGGTTCACATTACAGATATTTCTTTATTTTTATTCTTTATTTTATTCTACCCCGTTTCCTATACCTTTTGCCTGTAAGTATGTCCCAGAACAGCACATAGATAATTTATAAACCGATTCCTAGGGGGCACCGCTTTTCAAACACATAAACATATTACACACAACTATGCCACAACTGCGAGGTATGATGTGGGCAGAGAAAGGGATTTACATCATTTGAAGTTTGCAGGCAGAATAAATCATGGTTTGAAATAACGTGTCTACAATGCTTAGCAATGCATTATGTACTTTTAATAATTAGCATATTCATCCAAAATCAAAATAACTTTTCACATATTAGACATTATGGAGCATTAGACATTTCAGGTCAGCTTTTTAGCTCACCTGCATGTGTGCAATGTGCAACATCCATAGGTACCTGCCTGTGTATTTTATAAATTTTTAGCCAAAAAGTTCAATGAATTATATGACTAAATAGTTAATCAAAGTCTAAAATTACTATTCATAATTTTCATAACCCAGGAACAAGTTAGATTCACATCTGTGCCTCTACCTGGTTTAAAGAATTTTCCTCTGTGGTTTGACTCCTAGCTACATTTCATATGTAGATTCAACAACTAATTTAATTATAGTAAGCTCATTAGGAATGGAGCCATTGCTTATCTTAAGTTCTGTAAAGTAGTGTATATTTACAGCTCTGTATAAGCAGTATTTAATAATTAATACTTTGTACTCTGTCATATTAATGTGAAAGCATAAAAGGATTATCAGAGGTAGGAAGGGCTTTATACTGATGTGAAGAATACAGAGATGAGTCTTTTTGTAAATTAGAATGGAAAATTAAAGCCTGATGAAATAAGACCTTATTCGTTTCTTTACTACTGTTTAGAGCTGTATTGGACTTAATATAAGACTAGTTTATTGGTCCTAGTCAGGCTTATCCTCTCTAGGAAGAGTGACTGATGGTGGAAGAACAGGCAAATAGTTCCAGAAATAGCTATTAAAAGATCAGTTATCTCTAACAATTCTATGACTCTAGAATTGATCAAACATTTCAATAGTCAAGAATCAGCTAAACAGATAGAGCTTGTGTAATGATGCAGTTTGAGAAGAAAGTACCCTATAAATGTAGAAAATCATTGATGTAATTCGGGAAAAACAGAGAAAATAAGTTTTTCCTTCCTTCCTTCCTTCCTTCCTTCCTTCCTTCCTTCCTTCCTTCCTTCCTTCCTTCCCTCCTTCCTTTCTTTTTCCTTGCCTTTGCTATTAAAATTTATTCCATGGCAAACTATATCACTACAAATAGAAATTCTTTAAAGCTTTCAGGGCTGTGTGTGAGAGGTCAGTGTTAAATTTACACTGTGACACTAAGCAGCCAGATAAAGGTCTTTTTTAGGTCAGAAATTGGTTAAAAAGCAGAAAAAACAAGTCACAAATGACATTTTCATGAGCATGAATTGATGCAATGTGTTCAGGTCAGAAAAATGTGTATCACTGTATATTTTCAGCATGAAGCTGACGTTTCTTTCATGCCACAAAGATATTTAAAGAGGCATTTTTTTATATTCCACAGAGACAGGTGTTATAGCTCCCAGCTGAACATTGACCTCAGCTGGCACGTAATAAATGGGAAAACATGTAGATAATAGTCATGAACTAGTGAGCACTGCTGGTTGACCAGTCAGATTGCTTATAATCTATTTTTTTGGCTGTAACTCCATGACAGACATGCTCTTTTACTTTTTTGTCTCTTCTTATAACTTATATTTTCAATAACATTATTATTTAGTGCATTTTATGAGCTAGCTGTCCACCATTATACCTTTGGCATAACAAAGCTGATGAATATGCTTTGAAAAGAAAAAATAACATTCCTTGATGATATTTTTTTCCTTTAGTCAATATCATAAAATCTTCAAAATCTAAGTTCCTTCACAAAAAGCAGGTGAAAACAGTTACCCATTCTTATTGAGCTCTGTCCTGTGAATAAAAACTGTCAGGAATTTTTCAGCAAACTGCTTCTTTGTGTAAAACAACGCTTTGTCAAAACTGAAGTACTGCGTGGAAAGGGATTAGCTTTGATGCACCTTCACCAAAGCAGAGGGTACCTGGGAGTTTCAAGGAAACAAAGTTTCAGGCGACTTCTGTCCCACTGGGTCAGATATGGTAAATCCTCTTACTGTCTGCTCTAGAGATGGGCCCCTGAAAACATTGTAGCTACATCACTTATGTAAGGGATGCTGGATGGAGATGGTGATCTTCTGTGGAAGGGAATTGTTGCAGGCAGCAGTAAGGTAAATTTCACTTCCATGCAAAGAAACAGAAATATTTGTTTTTCTCAATTATTTTTTAAAATTTTCTTTTCATAGGAAATGTGGAAATAACAAATTTTCTTTATGAAGTTCAGTAAATATGTCCATTTTTCCTACTGTAGAAAATTTCGTATGCTGATTAGTTCTAATTACAAAACCAAGGAGTAGGTGATGAACTGAAGAATGAAGTAGAAGTTATCCACCAGCAAATACTGATTTCAGTGATGGACCTATAAAATCATCTGGTTTTATCAATTATTTAAGTGGTTATAACCACTTGTTTAAGTGGTTATAGAGAGGGCATAATACCTGTGATATTTTTGTTGAAGTAATTCAAATAATAATGAGGATGAAATTTGACTTTCAAATCTTACTGAATGGCTATTAGGATGACCCTGTCCTTTGCCATACTGGGTTGTAACTTGTTCTGTCCTCCATAGCCTGCTGCAACTCTGCCCTGTGGTGCTCATCTCCCTCAGGAGTCCCCACAATTTCTCCTGCTTTCCTCCCAGGCTTGTACGGACATTATGCCACATCTTACAGTAAAATCCCCGTCTTGTCTCTGATCCTGCCTTTTTCATCAAAATGCTGCCTGTTGTGATTTTTCTTTCTCTACAGCTTTAGTCAGGACTTTATTTGGTTTCCCTATCTATAGGCAACCACACTGTTGCCCTGCCAAGGAACTCTAGAATAGAAGATCTGCAAAGATCTATCCCCTAAAAATAACACCAGAGAGCCAAAACAAACAAACAAACAAACAAAAAAAGAGATGGAGAATGGAGACCATGGTCCCAGTGGTGGCTGCAGTACGGCTACAGCTGAAGATTGAAGCTATGGGTCCAACCAGAGGTGAGTGCTGAAAGGGGAAAACTCAATTCTGAGCGTGGTGACAGGTTTGAAAACAATGCTGTCCATGCATTGCAGTGAGATGCTGCAGATTATAATGCTAAGGTTCAGTAATGATGCCTATCTCCAGCTCTTAGACATCTAGAATATTGGTTGTACTGCTTCATTGCAACCCAAAATACGTAGAGCTATTATACACACCCCAGATTTTCATCAAAAAGTTTAATCTATATTATTGAGAAGTAAATAACTCGTGGGTTTAAAGGGAAAAATGATGGCTTAGATAAGATTAATGGGAACATGATTTTGCCAAGAATAAATGCTTATGACTGTAGAGAGCTCAAGCATCAAATTTAGAAAGCATCCACAGAGCGAAAAATGTCTGTCGTTAAATACTGTTCTTGAGATTTTTGTTGCAATGCAAGTAACCACATGGTGGAAACTGCACATTCGTTGTCTGACGAATTCATGGTGTGATAAAGAAAATGAGAGCCTCTGAAGGAATAATTGCCTCACCATAGGGAACTCGTGCAACTTAACTTGAACTTTAAATCGATCTGCTTTCGTGTTTGTTACTGCTGGTGCACAGTAGTATGAGGAGGAAATTGTGCAGCCATAAAATGGATGTTTTCGATATTATGCAGCATGATAATGCTGTGACGATTTCTGTAAATGTGTTTGTGTTGGGTGGGGAGTGTTTTTACTATCTCAGCTCTAAACAAACTTACATAAAAGGACAAAGTATATAGTTGGATTTTTTAAATTATTAATACCAACAATTGTTTTGAGCACATGGATAAGACTTGAACAGTGAATCACTCACTATTTTTTAAATGTGTTCATTATTTTCATTTGTTCCCTGGGCTGCAGAACTGTGATCATTACCATATTTCGATAGGTGCCCCTGTGTGCTCATGCTATGACTGGGCAGAGGGCTTACAGGATTACATGCTTGATTTCCCCTGAAAGCCTCTCTTTCCAGTAAATATTGTGGCAATTTGAAAGGATTACTTTCTTATGTCCCTTTCAATTTTTCCAGCCATTTTTGATTTGATAGCAGCAGCTGGTAGTCACTTAAGGGTGACAACAACACTCTCATCATCCCCTTGTAAGGTGGACACACATTGTGCTCCCCCCATCACAGGCAGGGTTCCCAGGGAGGTATGGGACAGAACAAGTATGGGAGGACAGAGATTAATTTTGTCTCCAGAAAGAATAAGTCTATTATTTCTCTAAGAAAATTTTCCCTAATATATGCCATAATTTTCAACTATTAATTAAGGTTTCTAAGTATCAGCAATATGTTCAAAAAGCCCAGTTAATTCAGTAAAAAATAAGGTTTTTCATATTTAAGCTATTTTGCAGCCACAATTATTAAGAGGGATGAAGAATTTGCTGTCTTCTGATCTGTGTTTTCATCCAATTATGCTGTCTTCATATTTTTGGCAGAGGTCTTCATGAAATATTCCACATCCTTAAAAACTAAAATACATACGTTCCCCTTATCTTATAATATGAGTTTGAAAAGAACAGGTTTGCATGTACAGCAAAGAGACTATAGCTGCCAAAATAATAAAGTAATTTTATAATATGTATGGGGTTGATATTTAGTAATGTAGGTCTCTCTACAATGGTGGTTCATCAAGACAAAGTTAAATATTTGAGAGTTAAATTTATACATATGTAAATTTACTGTGACTGGAAGATTGGGGAATTAATCTCTATTTCTCACTTTGTTCAAAGGACATTTGTTTTGTGTTGAGGTTTTTTTTTTTTCAGATGAAAGTGTGAAGAAGAATTGGATCCTCTTTTGTAAATTAAGACGAGGTTAAGTAACTTGTCCAACATCATATGATAAATCTATGGTGGAAGTTGAATCTGACAAATTTGTTCCTAATCTCAGTCCTGGGAGTTAATCATATAAAATCCTCCTTGTGCCTAAGTCACTGAGTCTGAATTTAAAGTGATTGCTCAGTAACTGTTAATGCTCTTTAAGAAGATTCTACTCATAATTTCTTCAATTTCAGCCTTAAAAAACAACTTTCTATTTTTAAAACTTTCGGGGATATTTATGTATAAAATACACAGGGCAAAATAACAGTGCAAATACACACTATTTGATATTTTTCTCAGCACTATGACAGCTTTTCTTATCAAATGCTTGGGGTATCACCTATATATTAATGAATTTTTCCAACTATCTCTGGGAAGAAATTTAATCACCTCTTTTATAAATGGGAAGCCCATGAGTACTGATAAAAGAAGAATCATCACCTAGCTTTTGTAATAGTTTGCTGGTCTTACAGATAAGTTGCATTCAGTAGTCCAATCAAATGCAAAAATGAAAGACCTTAAATGCCAAGTGGTCATTTGAAAAGGTATTTTTTACTGAACAAATATCTGAGTACAAATATGAATGTAGGGTAATGTTAAGACAAGTGTAATTTTAGGCCCAGCAAAACTGTAGACATTAGGACATTCAGGAACAAACATCAGTGATACTTTTTCAGTATGTCGCAGTACACTCTAGCAAACTCAAAACATAAATGTGTGTTGTTCCCCACTTTAAAAACTGCCATTTTTCTTGTGGCCTAGGTCATTTCCATTATTGGGAGCTCAGGGTTCAGAGGGTTCAGAGGCAATCTCAGACTTCAGTGTAACTGGAAACCACGAATAAGTTATTTAAATGTCTATGGTTGGTGATATTTTTTAATTTATGATTTCCAAACATAATGTGATATGTGAAGTTACTTAGATTCCTTCACTTTATCCAAGGTTATGGCTCACAGGTCAACCACAGATCTCTCTTCCTGACCAATTTCGTCTCTATACAGAAAGATTAAGAAAATTCATACTTCGTTGATTTTGTTTGAAATGGTTTCAGAATCATAAGTAAGAGGTAGACATGGGCAGAAAAGAACAGTATTTTGTCTCTTTTTGTCAGTCTGGACAGACCCTAAACCGATTAAGCAACAGAAGCAATAAAATAACCTGAATGTGTTTTTGTACGTTTCCTAAAGTTTATGTTCCAGGTAGAAGGAGAAGCAGAACTGTAAGAATACAGTGAGAAAAAGCTGCTTATGTCAGCCAGAAAGACTGTAATAATAGATTTAGTTTTAGTTTTCTGGGGTTTGTTGGTTGGTTGGTTGGTTGGTTTTGGTTTTTTATTGTGAAATTATGTTACATATTGTTGATTTAAGACTGTTAGATATTCCAGATAAAAATATGGATGAAACCTATATGTAATTTAGTATGGGTTGGAAGTTGGAATTTGGTCTTCTCAATGTTGTTCATTGCCATTTCCATTTCCATTCCTGATCTGTGATGTGACACTTTCCTGACAACCCAGCCTGGGGCTCCAATCCCATTAGGTGTTGTAGAAGCACAGGACAAAGTGAGATCTCTGCATTTAACACCATATACAGTTTACATTTCCAAATTCATAATATGTAAAGAAATACATAATAAAATAACACAAGGATAGTTTTCACTTTGTGAGCTGAAATGCCTTTCAGAAGGAGAATAATGTTAGTAAACTTCAACTCAAGTTGCAAAATAATATTTTGTCTTTATATTATATGTGAGGTGTTTCAGTCTTGGATCATATTTTATTATTTCAGTGCGAAGTAGGACAGGGGATGATCATAACTACTTTTGGGACAAGGATTCTTGTGTTCTTCCCTTATGCAATCAGTGATTACCAAAGCAACACAGCTAGTTAGTGAGAAAATCACAAATAACATCCAACTTCAATCGTAAGGGAACATTACCTTTCCTGATAATTGCTAATAACTACTGAAGTGGATGAATAATCTAAAATAATTTAAATTAATCATTACTTCATTAATTTTAGCCATAATCCTAAATCTTTCAATGTACAAAATTCCCAGTGGTAATAAATTTTGAAGAATTTTTGTATTTTCAAAACTCACTTTGGCCACACCCAGGGTTTGACCTGAGCAGAGCTACCCTTAGGCACATGCAAAGCAGGCACCAGTTTTGCTTCCACTGGGAAAAGGCTGGTTTAGTTTTGGTGGGATTAGGCAGCTGAGAAGTGAAGAATCCACAGAGTACAGGTGAAAATTATGCAGAAATTTGGAAAGAAGAGCATGGTTTGGGATATCTTGGATCAGGAAGAGGACAGACCCCCATGCTCTGTAAGCCTGAACATCATCACCTGTCTGTCCCAAGTACCTTCTTCCTACAGACCATGTGCTCCCTTGTTAATTTATATCCAGAATCATAGAATTATAGAATCATTTGGGTTGGAAGGGACCTTAAAGATCATCTAGTTCCAAACTCCAGCCCTGTGATAATCTTCGTGGCCTCCTCTGTACTCATTCCAACTGGTCTATATTCTTCTTACGTTGAGGGCTCCACAGCTGGTCTCAGTATTCCAGGTGGGAGTCTCATGAGAACAGAGTAGAGGGGGCGAATCACCTCCCTCATCCTGATGGCCACACTTGAAGCTCCCAGACTCACTATTTCTAGACCTGCTTTGTCCGTCCAACCACACAGCCCACCCCTTTTTGGTGCCCAAAAACCACTGCGTCCCCCAGCAGCTCTGTTACCCCATCCTCATCACCAATACACTCTGGTGCTGTCACAGCACTGAACACACAGGTCAGAAACCTGGAGCCAGCTCAGTGTTCCTCAGTATGGCTTCAAGGTTGAGATGATAGTGAAAAAATAATTTTCTGCAAATGCATGTGGAGCTGAAAAAAAAAAAAAAACCCACATTCATATTACATTCCCTGTAATTTTATTTGACCTGACATTTGCTTAAAAATCTGTTTTCCTCTGAAACATCTGTTGAATAAAATATGTTTTTAGTAAAATATGATTAGAAAAGCTACAATCTCTATTATGAAGAGATTAAAAAATCTTTAATCTTACAGATTTTCATTTTAATCTCAAATGAGAACCACGGTATCATGTGTAAATTCTAGCTCTGTTTTTCACATCCAGTCAATTGCTAAATACATGTTTTTAAAATACTATCTTTCCTGTTCACCAAACATCCCATCTCACTCTTACCAAGTATGAAACATGTATTTGTCACCTCTCTGAATACCTTGCCTCATACTTCCTGCATTTATTTTAGCCTACAGTGGTTTTGTCCACCTTTCCATGAGCCAGAGCTATACAATATCCTTTAAAAAAACATTTATTTGCTTTCCTTCTCCAAAGTTCTAAAAAATATATTTTAAACCCATATATATCTATATGTATTTTAAAATATAGATTTTAAAAATATACATTAAACCCAGTCTTTACTGTTTTTTTTCAGATATCAACCTGATAGTTTTATGGAATTTTGTGCTGATAAGCAATGTGTGGCTACTGTCCTTCTTGCAAGGAGTTGGTGGCAGAGAGATTTCTCACTGCCCTGGATGAATCTCTTGTCATCTTATCCAAAAGTATTTTGATATCTTGTAAAACACCAACAGGGAAGAGACCAAGTGGAAGAGCAAATTTCCATCACCTGGCTTCAAGTATTCCACAGTAATGATTTTGACAGCTAGGAAAGTATGTGGAGAGGGATTTTTACTCAGATATCCCCTGGTTCTGTTGAGGATCTGTTCAGTATCTGAAATAAAATTACTAATTTAATAAGAAAAATAAATAAGATAGCATGTTATAAGATAACAAGATAAGATAGCAAGAAAAATAAATAAGATAGCAACTAAGATGATGCTAATAGGAGCTAGCCAGAGCTTTAATCAGCAATGCCATTTTATGTGGTACTATACTTTTTCTATTAATCCTTGTTCATACGGCTGCAGTGCTAGCAGACTGCACAAAACACACTGGTTGATATTTGTAGACATATTTGATTGAGATGGAGGTGTGTTGAAGACATCTGCCATGTACCCCATTATCCATCGTAGACTTGTCTTCAATGAATTAGGATGCAAACTCCCATTAAATTTTTCATCTCTATTCATAACGTAATTAAGTCTTTCTTTTTGATATTTCACAGTTTTTATGTTAGCTGTCAAACTTTCAGTAGAAAACTCTATAATTAGGTCTGCATTATATGATGTGCAATTTCACAGACTGAGTTAGAGTAGCAGAAGTTTTGACATTTGATTTTATCTTTGAAGAAAGCATGATCTGAAGAGCTGTTTATAGTACCTTGTGTACTACAGGTACCTGCTTGTAACAATTAGCAATAAGTTCTCCAGCAGTCTAGAACTGTAATTAATTCCACTTGTCCACTTGAATATGGGTTGCATAAGTTTATTTTCCTTTATTGATTTTTATAAGTGAAACGTCCTTTTTTCACTTACTTCATAACTTCATAGTTTAGAAACTGAAAGTGAACACACATTGTTAACTCTCTGTTTCTATTTGGCATGATCTTCACTTCTTTTGCCTAGCAGGTAATAGAAAATATGGGGATGTGGGTGCATCAGAACTTGAACTTTCCCTTTCTTAAAAGATTTTAATTGACTTATTAGGCAAGTTGTTCTCTGATTTTGATTTTCATCCCCTGCATTTGTTTTTTATATATATATATTTTTTTTTACAGTAACAGTTTTATTCCAGGAGTTTCCCACTTAATATTTACATGGGAGCTTAAAGAATATGCAGTACTTTTTTATTGCCTTATAAATTATTACTTGCTCACCAGACAGCAGCAGAAATTGCCCAGAGATCTTAAGAATAGCTCTGTGGTTTGCAGTGTCTCTTCATAGAGTTCAGTTCAGCAGTTACTGCACCCCAAAAACTGCATCGTTTTCCCCTCTTCCTCCATTGGTGACAATGGGTGATACATTATTTACCTTATGGCTTTGATCCTGCCCATTCTTCTCATTGACCCTATCATTAGGAGCAGGGCTGCACTGTGTGGAGTAAACTACCATGGGGAGAGAAGAAGATTTGTTTGTAGAGTTCTTGTGTTTTGTCAGTTCAGGGATACAAAAGCAAGGGCAGAAGTAAAATCAAGAAGGGGAGGCCATAGCTGGTATATACCAGTGGTATTTCTAGCAGTGAGTGTGCTTTTCCTTTTTTTTAATAATTTGATGGAGCAAAACTAAAAATCACAAAACCTAAGTCCAGTGCTGAAGTATCAAGCTATAAAAGAAGAAAAGAGAACTCCTTCCTAATTCTTGCATGAGAACAGGCGAACCTCCATGAGCTACTTTGACCAAGGACACATCTGCCCTGCACACTTAGAGTTGTCAAGTCTCATCTTCTCACCAGATGCTGAGAAATGCTACTGCAATTCCAGAGCAAGGTCAGTGGTCAGGCAGAAGGGCTGGAAAAGGGTTCTCCAGAAGGCACCAGGAAGACCAGCAAGGATGTGTTCTGCTCTCAAACTTCATTCAGAAGCTGTCATCCCATATTGCAGAAAAAGAATAAGTTTCGAGTGGTATTATTTCTCCTGGCTTTAAAATCTGACCCATCTTCACTGTTCTTGAGCTTGATTTCCACTGTGCCCTAGCCAGTTCTCTCAGACTGATAGGGAAACTCACTCACTTTTATTTTTCCTACCAGATAAGAAATAAGCACTGAGGAAGCAGTAAAAAGAATGTACAGGTATATGAAAGTGAATGTACAAAAATAGCATGCTACACTGAGAACTTCAGCATTTCTTGAATGACGAGCTAATAACTTCAGCTACAGAATAGCAGGCTATTCTGTAAATTCAAATGTATAAACAGCATGAGATTCCCTGGGGATATCTCTGTCTGAGCTATTTGCAGTTTGCAAACTTATTACACATCACTCATAATTTTAACAAAAGCTATTAGGTGCTGTTTAGAATGTGTAAGTGCTTGTCTGTAGGTATAAGAAGCAAATACTTCATACTGGGTATATACAGGAATACTCTTAACTGAAGATGACTAGGAACTCACAACAAATGGAGAGAGTTTAAACAATGCAGGTTTTGTCTGTATAAAACTTTCTGAGGAGGTCTGTGCTGAGGACAGTTTTTCTGAAATACAGGTTGAAGCAGGCATATATATGCTAAATACCATTTGACAGTTCCACATTATCAAAAGACATCCTGCTCTGCCACATACAAATAAATTGTAAAGACTTTGCCAACCAGTACTACTGGTGCAAACCTTGTTTAATAACTTCTATCTTGGGTTGTCTTAATTTTTTTTCCTCTTCCATTACTTAAAATAGCCAAGCTACAAATTCCTGAATCATTTTATAAGAGAAACACTGACACAGTCTTTACTGTAGAAGTATGTATAGCATAGTGGTAAAATTGTTGTTGATGACAGATATCATTAGTTTAACGACCACAGTTATCTATTGTCATATTTAAGTGAGGTTACTTAATGAAATTAAATCTATTTTCCTTAATAGCTAGAATTAAAAAACTATGTCCTATCTACATTAATCTTATTATCTGTAATCTGTACAAACACACCTATAAGTTGAATAATTACTTCTACTTAATATACCATTAATCAGAAATTGACCAAGACTTAGTAAAGTCTATTTATGATTTCCAGATTTGTTTAGCATCCCTGTTTTGCTCCTCACACAAGACTTCATTAATATTTTATATTTAATTTGGCTGAGACAACCTCCATTAAGCAGTCATTTGATTTGTGTACTATGATGATAAAGCAAACTTGTAAACAGATAATATATGTAATGTGCTTAAATATTTGTGGGGTTTTGGGTTGGGTTTTTTTGCATGTGCTACTTTATTTTAGTGGTGTGATCCTGAGTCCACTAAAATTATTGCTAAGACAGTACTCAGCTTCAGTGAGAATAAGTTCTCTTCTTAACTATGCTCACTGACTGTTCGTCCCACTTCCCTACTTTTAGTTGTCTTCCAAGTACAGTCATGGCTATAACACATTTTCTTTGAAAGAAAATATTTCTGTCAGATTATTTTTATTTGGTAAATACTTATTCCTGTATTTTAATTTACATTTTAAATTTTAAAAAAATATTTTAAAAATAGAGAAAGGCAACATACATGGTAAAAATGAATTTGTAACTGGCAAGGAGGATCAGGGCAAACATGGCGCATTCCTAGGCAGACAAATGTCCATTTACTCTAGGCTAATGCCTGAGTGTTTCCCCCCTCTAAATTTTACTTCAATGGTATGTGAAAAAACATGCTAATATATAAACCTGTATTTTATTAGCTTTTTAAACTTTCTAAAAATTCTGTAGTGAAAGTGTAAAAACAAAAAATAGAGACAAAGTATCATCAAAATATTTTTAAAACCAGACTCATATCTGTATCTGTATCTGTAATCAGACTCATAGACTGTATCTTGTTCAACACAGTTCACTGTAGTTACTCAAGAAGGAACAAAAGGAAATAACGGTGATGGAAAAGAGCAGGAAAAAAGCTAACTCCTTAATAGCTCTGAATCATAGGAGAAAAAAAGGTGGAATAACACTTATCATTCCAAAAAAACAATAGCCAATGTATGAAGTCAGTCTCTGAAGTTTTTTATAAAGGACAATTTTCAACAGACTTTGTCACATAAGATGGCAAGCTGATCCAGAGACAAGTCAAGTTTGTGCTTGTTGTTGGTTAGGTTGCTTTCTTCAGCCTCTGTTTCTCTTCATTTCCAAAGGGTGCAACACAGATATAAGAATCAAATAAATAATGTTTCTCTTAACAAGAAGAAAATATTGTCTATACACCAGAATCTCAACATGTTCCTTAAATGAAATGTTAAAATTTAATATGAAGAAATATTCTGAATTAAAATTTTTCCTGTAGAGAATAGGACACGATTGTCCCAAAGACCAAATTAAAGGGTTTAGTCACACTGCCATTTCCACATATTTTAATGGGAAGTTTTTAGTCTGAATCAGGATTAGGGCTCAGGTATCTTACTAAATTATCCTGTTATGTAGCACTATTAATGTAAGCTGATCTTTTCATCTGTGAACTGGAAAATTAAAAATATATTAATACCAAAGCCTTCATGATAACTGCATTGATGGACAACACATAGTTTATATTTAATCACCTCTTCTTCATAACATGTCATAATCATCCATCAAGGCAGCGAGAAAATTGTCCAGCCTAACTCCTACACTGAATGTAGTAATGAAAATATAATAGGTGAAAAAAGTTCAAGGGGAAAAATCATTGCATAATTGATGTCATGGACTGGTGATCTTATAGGAGATGATGTCTGTATTCTGCATCAAGAAATTTTATTCAAGCACACAGACATGTGAAGAGGTATAGAAGGTATATGTCAGACATTTCATGCTAAGCCTCTCATATCAAATATCATGGGTTAACTCTCATAAAGCATGAAATTTCACTGAAGAACATAAAACATCATCTATCTGATATTTTTATCTTTCTCCTGACTTCTTCCAAATCCAGGTAAATGTTTTCAAATTCTCAAAAGGAGACTGCTACTTGCTATTTAGGAAAGACTTCTAGTCATCCTCTTTATTTCAAACATGCCTCTCACAGTTTCTTGACCCGCTGGGTGAATATGTGTGGTCATTCATCTAATCTACCTATATCTACCCAAGTCTCTGGTTCAAGCTAGTTCACTGGTCTATCTTCAGGAAATGGAGACAAGCACTTCCCTAGTGCAATTCAGTTTTCCAGAAAGGAGTGTCTAATGTAGGTGGGATGGTTTAGTCTCTATAGACTCCTAATTTTGAAACAACTAAACTTTATTTAATGTACTGCCAAAAGTAGATCTTATAAACAGCCTTAATTTTCTTTAAAGCTGTCCTGAGCAGCACTCCTGAAGTATATTCTGTGACTGCAAGTTATTTTGCCTATCTCTGAGGGTTTTGTAACTTTAGATAACATTGACTGTAATTTCTTGAGTGCATTGTCATGTAATACATTACATGCACTGAGAACTTTTCGTTCTGTAGATGCTTTTTGTTCTCTTTAAGCTGTGTCATGTTCATTCTCTGACCTCTAGCAGTGTCTTCACTTTCTTAACTATGGCCTTGTTGCCAGCCTTTTCTAGGCAAGGGAGAATTCATTTCACTGAACTTACTACCAAGCTGATGGACTTAGCTCTGTGCTTTTTGTTATTTGCCACAGATTCATCCTTTGCTGTGGTAATTTCACTCTCATCAGTATCCACTTTATGAGGACCAGGCTCAGTGCTATGCTGATAAGAACTCACTACTTCAACACAGAAACTTCAAAGATCTCAGTAAATAATGAATGAGTCGTGAATGCTACAAATATTGCATTAACAGCATAATAAAATTAATCATATAGTCTTTGGTCTAGTAAATTTATGTGCAGGAATTTCCACAAGCGTCAATGAGTATATCTATGTTTCTGTATCTGTCTGTATTCTGCCATCAGTCAGAGATTAGGGAAGAAAACTATGGTAGTCACACTGAGTTTTATAATTTCTGAATTAAAAAAAAAAAAAAAGTCAAAACCCAGAAACAGATATGTCAATGATCTCAGCAAGGACAAGTATGAAATAGGTAAGAAAGTTCAAGATTTTGATTTGTTAATATTTCATTTTATTTATCATCTGACAATTTTGAACCCAAGAAGTGTGTTCTTGTACTGTGTGCAATGTAAATTATTTCTCCCTCACCCTTGTCCCCTTCTGTAAAACATATGGCTAATGCAGCCTGTGAAAACTTCCATTAATTTTAGAAATCATGGGCCTTTATGACTAATTTCCTGTGCCAAACTATAATTACTTTAATTCTACATTGCTGGAGAGAATTTGAAAACAGGATTTCTTTAGAACAAAATTAACTTATATAATGACTGAAAAGATAAATCATATTAGCTTAATTAAAGTATATTAACATTTTTGTTGCATATGAATAAAAAATCAGACACAATGAAAGCAGGTTTCTCATAAAGAGACAATTTATGGAGATTTATGAAGATTTTAGGAACTTGCAAAATTCCATTACTTAACATCTCTATTAAGATCTTTACAAGCATACATAATGAAAGACCTAATAAAAGATTTAATAAATGGACTTCTGCTTAAAGTCTCATTGATTCAATATAAGAAAAGGATCTGGAAGTTAATTTATATGAAAGGCATAATCAGTAGTTAAAATAAAATTAGTCTGTCTTATTTTTCAAGATTGCTAAACAAACAAGCAAACACTGCCTTAAAATGTTTTTAAGAATCAGTCCAGTTCTGAATTTTAAACATTTATTTTACTTTAATGTCAATGTTCTTCTGACCATAGATTACTTGAAAATCTCTTAGGGGTAAGTAATTTATATTTAATAGGATTTCTCATTTAAAACTGAACCTATCAGAGAGGCTACCCACAAATATGGATGATACACCTGTCAGAAGTATTCAGGCTAATGCATGTTGTATCAGTGTTTCCTTGTTGTCTTCCAGTAATCTGCTTATTCATTGATCTATGTTTGACAAGAAGTTAAGAACTACATGAAATATTCTTGAATTTTGTCTTTATGAAATATCCTGTAAAATAGGCTCATGCTCCATGGCAGGATATGCCAGTTCTCCTGCCATAATATCAGGTAATGCTAAGATTGTACTCTTACCCTTATGCCTGAATCCCTTTTCTGATGCTTCAGCTACTTTTTGCTTTTCAGTTATCTCAGAAATCTCCTGATGCATGGGGAAAAATAGCTAGTGATATAAGTGAACAGATGAACAAAATAAGCATTTCACTGTGAACTGCATTGTGTATTTACAATTTCTTTCTGCTTCAGTGAAGTGCTGCCAATACACAGGCTTTCTTTGTCATAATGGTCGAGAGCAGTGGAGTCTGCAAAGTTTCTGTCCCTTTTACTAACACATCTACGACACGGAGGTGAAGCTGGTGGATGACTGGACAGCACAGTTTTATCAGAACTTCAGAAATGTTTTAAAAATCTTATTGTCTGAATGAACTTTTCTTCCAGAGTGTTGTTATTAATATTTATGATATGGTGGTTAATTCTAGTAAAATATTATGGTGCTCATGTGCACAAATCCCTTCTTCTGATCACTTATCACAATATATATGATCCAATGGAATTAATATAGCTGCTTAATTTAAGCAGCTTAATTTAACTGGACGACCCTTCTAGATTTCAGGGAAAAAAACTATAATGGATCAGATATACACAATTCAAAGAGGCTTTTTGAATATTGTGTTGAGATGCACTGAATTTTATTTTGCTGTTAATAGTTCATAAAAACATCCTTTGGTTAGCTTCATCAGTGCAATTCAGCAAATGCACAATCATGGAAAATGGAAATAATCCACTCTGCATAGAATAAGTAAAATATAGAAGAAATAATATAAAAACAGTAGCAAAGCACTGTCTGGCAAGCCATTCAAGGCAAGACAAATTAGTCAGGTCTAGTTCCAGAGTCTGAAAACAGAGCAGGAAGGACAGTATGTGGGACACAGAAAAACTTTCGTTACTGCAGTTTCATTGTTTAAAGGGTTTAAGTTGCCTTTTGCCTCCAGGTAGCTGCTTTGGCTGGCCAAGGGTGTTTGCTTCCATGTTGTCTAGCGAAAGCATTCTGCTGAAATGTGAAAACATTTGTTATATTTCCCTGTGCTGGTTTTGGCTGGGACCTGTGGATGAGTCCACACAAGCGCAGGACACCCGTAAGCTTCTGTGGCTGTGGATAAGTCGACGCCGCAGCAAGTACACCTTGAAGCACCAGTGGTTGTCCATGAGGTCATGCTGCAGCACCTCAAAGCATGTGACCATGGATTAGCCCATGACAGAGCAGGTACACCCATGGAGAGATTCCCCAGCAGCCCGTGGTGCAGCCTATGGTGAGCTGTGCCCTGCAGCCATGGAGGGTCACAGGGGAGCACAGACCCACCTGCAGCCTTTGGAGGACCTCACGCTGGAGCAGGAGGATACCCAAAGGGGGCTGTGATCCCATGGGCAGCTCACACTGGAGCAGGCTCGCGGGGCTTGTGCCCTGTGGAAGGGCCCCAGGCTGGAGCAGCTGCTCCTGAAGGGCTGCGTCCCAGGGGAGGGGCCCACGCTGAAGCTGTTCATGAAGAACTGCAGCCCGTGGGAAGGATGCACGCTGGAGAAGTTCATGAAGGACTGTCTCCCATGGGAGGGACCCCATGACGGAGCAGAGTCAGACTGTGAGGAGATCTCCCCTGAGGAGGAAGGAGTGGCAGAGACAATGTGTGATGAACTGACCACAACCTCTATTTGGTAGGACAAGCTAGAGAAATGGGGAGCAAAGCTGAGATTGGGATGAAGGGAGGGGGTGGGGAGAAGAATTACTCTAGCAGAAACCCTTTTTTGCTGGACAGACTAGGGGCAGGGGGAGGAGTCATTGCAATGTTAAACTCTATAACCTCGCCCAAAAGGACCAGGACTGGAGATTGTAATGGAAATACCTTTAAATTGTTGTAACCCATGATCTGAGTTGCAAGTTGTAGGAATTACTGTAGTAGGAACCACCTGAATCAATGGAGGCCAAGCCTTACAAGGAGCATCACAAGTGCATCAGTGACCTGACCCGATTTGGCTTTGGAGCCCAGTAACTCCACAAAACACACCACCTCGCCTGTCCTTGGTGACCACCCTAACACATGGAGCCCAAAGTCAGGGACTGAATGAACTCCGTGGACATTTGTGGACATTTTAAAGACATTTTACAGGTGTCGTCCACAGACTAGGGGGATGATATCTGTGTATGATATCAAAGGATGGGAAGGAGGTGGTGGTTAATGAGGTTGTATCAGGGAGCATGGTACCTGACCATAATGTAAATGTTAGGGAATAAAGAGTGGAGAACGTGATGACTTTGGCTGGGATAGAGTTAATTTTCTTCATAGTATCTAGTATGGGGCTATGTTTTGTATTTGTGCTGAGTGTTGATAATATAGAGATGTTTTTGTTACTGTTGAGCAGTGCTTACACAACCAGGATGGAAGAAGAGGATGTTTGGATTGATGGAGTTTGTCTTCCCAAGTCACCATTAAACATAATAGAGCCCTGCTTTCCTGGAGATGTCTGAACACCTGCCTGCTGATGGGAAGTTGTGAATGAATTCCTTGTTTTGCTTTGCTTGTGTGCACAGCTTTTGCTTTGTCTATTAGACTGTCTTTATCTCAACACACAAGTTTTCTCACTTTTGCTCTTTTGATTCTTTCGCCCATCCCACTGTGGCGAAGGAGGAAGCGGCTGAGCAGACCTTAGCTGCCAGCTGGGTTAAACCACAACAGTCCTTCCACATTCTATTATTTAGATCAATGTGTTAAGCTAATGTGTAAACATATTCAAAAATCATAATCTCACAGGCTAAGCCCAGCAAGTAGCAGCAAAAATGATGGCAATATGAATACAATGCTCTGAGCTAGTCTACTAACAAAAAATAAAGGCAATTTCTAGGCATAAAGTATTAGCATCAATTCATAGCTAATTATATTCCACTACTGGTGTTGCTCTCATCTCATGTGCTCTTTAGACTGAAGTGGGAACAGCATAAATATTTGACCTCCAAACATCCTCCCAGTGATTGAAATTCCTTTTCTGAAGGGCAGGAGGAGATGATTAATTATCTTTCTGAAGACCTTCATATCCATCCTGTAGTTAGGAGCCCTCTCCCTTGCTATTTGCTGAGGATGAGCCCTAAATGGTTGATTTGCTAAGATGAGGTTTGAAATTTCTTGCAGAGGTCCACATTCTAATTTGTATACCAGATGGCTTCAATAGAGACAATGTTTTACCACTGATGCTAGACAAAAAAATGGAAAAAAAAAAAAGAAAAAACCCAACAACAAAAAACCAAAAAAATAAAAAAAACCCCTCAGTTTAAAAAATAGAGTAATTACAATAGCATGGCAACACTGAAAGTCTGTGGATTCTCATAATTACAAAATGTTGTAGAAATTTTTGAATATGATCCCTATGAAAGGAGGGAGACAGAATATGCATAAAGCACGACCTGTAATATATTGCATGATATATTCAGAATTACAGAGCTGAAACAAAATGTGTTTAATAGGTTGGAAGCAGTGTATTATAAGAATTTCTTTCACAAAATGATGAAATGAATCTGTTCAAAATAGAAATAAATTACAACATCCAGGATTTCTGTGGACTACAAAGTGAAAGTGCATAAGAAGAGTAACAAATATTTTCAGTGTTAAGAATCTCCATAGGAAATTACAATTATCTTTTTAATCTCATTTCCTCTTTATTTATGATTTGGAAACAATTACTAGCATGACTTTTTGAGATCAGAGATTATGTTGATTATGTTTGGTAACACTACAGTAATGGATGATCAATCTCAAGATAAAAGATGGTACTTTTTATATTTTTTTTTCCACAAAACAGATAATATACAAATCCCAAGTGTAAGAAGATTTATCATATGTATTTCCTGAAGAAAAAATACAAAATTTTCTTAAAATTAGCAGATTTTCAAACATTTTGTATTTTACTTCCAACAATGGAGCTTTTTTAAGCTTTTTGAAAGGCATTTGAAATTTATAAGAAAAAAGAAAAGAAAAGAAAAAAAAAAAACCCACACCACACTTGTCCTGAGTTTTCTTAATCTTACTTCAGAGAATAAGAGGGGGAGAAGGTCTCTGACAGATTGGAGTGGCTCAGGGGATTGGTAATGGGCTATGGAATTATATACCTCTAGGTCACCATTTCAAATCTGGAGTGTTACTAATTAAAGACATAGCACACACTGTTATTTGTATTTTTAAGGTCTATAAACTTCTTTGGGCTTCTTGGTTAATGACTTGAATTAAATTGATTGTGAAAAGGAACATCTGTCCTTGAATGACTTTACTGAAGACTGAGGTAAGAGGCTATTTTTCAGTATAATAGTAACAATTCTGCTGTAAGTTGTAGAAAATAAATATTACAGCTCTTAATACCTGAACTTAACTGATGAAGGGGTGATTTGTTCAGAAGTATGGTAACAAGGAAGACCCTAGAATATTTATAGGCACCTAATGTTACCTGTCCAGTTGCTTTTCCCCCTACTTTCTTTCTATAATATGAACATTTAATTTGCACACATATTTTATAATATGAACATTTAATTTTGCACACATATGTACACATTCTCATAATATAATGCTGAGTATGGAAACAGAATCCAAGCAAAAGACAGGTAGAAGAGACTGGAAGAAAATGCTAAACAGTCAAATACCTTCCTGTAAACTGGGAGAAAATCAGATATGGGAAGAATATGAAAATTCATGGATTCTTGATTTGTTTTAGGCTACTGCTGTATCTTAGGTAGTATTAAGAGTTTGAGGTAAAAACAAAGGAAGTTTTTATCACATAGGAAAAGTTGATGGACGTAAAAACTATATTATTTTAATTGTTTTAGACCTTAGCGTAATTAGGAGTCCAGCCTTGCACACAATTATTTACAAAGTCATCTCTGGTCACATGGATGACTGAATTCACAACTCATTCCTAAAAATGTTTCAATGTACACATATGCCAAAATGAGAAAATTAAATAAATTATTATAACAACACACCATCACCTGTCTTTCATGCCAATAACTACACATTTTACGGCATGAAGTTTCGTGCCTCTGTTGTAACATGGGTGCTTTTGTGAACAAATTTTGAGATTTGACAGGACCATCATGAGTTCTCTTTGATCCCCTGGGAATACCAGGTATCACATCTTTCAGAAGCTTATTGAAATAACAGGTTCAACTGAAAAGGGCCAAAATGAATATGACTTTTCAAGCCATGAATAATTTAAGACCTGAATACCATAATAGAACTTACTGTATTTCCACTTTCTACAAGATGGAATAGAGGCTAAAAGACAAAAATAGAAATTTCAAATGCTTAAAGATTTCAAGTCAGCCTTCTGTCTGGAGGGAGGGGAGCATGGAAGAGAAGAAAGGGGGACACAGGGGACTAAGTCTGCCATACACTTCCCAAACATGTTCTTTTTTTTAATTTTCTAGAAATGTATACTTCTTGCAGGTTAATCAAATACAGAAAACTTTCACTGAAATTTAAATAGTGCTCTAAATAACAAAAAATACCCTCTAAAATTTCCTGTGTTTCCTCAAAAGTCTATATAATTCTCGCATATAGGTTTACTAAATTGCTAAAAAAAATCCTGCTCAAAAATGTTCTTTCTCGTCTCAACTAACTTTAACTCTTTCACATTCAACTTGCTCTGAAGTTTGCAGTCACACCCTGCTCGACAGCAGATACCAATTCTGTTCCTGTCGCTCTTTATCACTGACTTTCATTCATTGCTGATAAGCTAGAAAGGCTATTGCGATGTTTTTTTCCATGTTTTTAGAAGCATTAACTTGTGGCATATTGAGGTACGGACTCAGATCAGTGCGGATGCTGAAGCCACTTTATTTGCAACAAGCACTTCTATTTATACCCGGTTTCCCTCCCCCATAGTTCCTCCTGGTAATTTTCCATAGTTTCTCTTTGTAATCTTCCACTATACTTTGCTGGTCCACGCTGGCAGTTTTTCTTTCTCCCAGTGATTCGGCAGATGACCCACGGCTTGTTTGGCACAAAGGCCTTACGGCTTGAGGACCAGTGTCCGCGCAGGGCCACCAGGCTGATAGCATCCTGTTCACCTCCTCCCACAAGGTCCTACGGCTCCAGGACCAGTGGCTGCGTATGGCAGCGTTCGGCTTCTCCCACATCACGGGTTGAGGACCAGCAGGGTGCAGGGTTAGCAGGCTGATATTGCCTCCTTTACCTCCTCCCACATTAACCTTCTTGAATAGCTTTGATAGTTCTTGATCCTTATCTTCCGGGGGCAGATTTCAACTGCTCCTGAAAATGGCAAAAGACAGTACAGCTCTTACTCAGATTGGCTTTGCCTATGTAGAAAAAAAGACAGGAGCACCTACCATATGCCCCATCAACTCAAGTTTGCTCTGCCAAAAGTGGAAAAATGAACCTCATTACTTTCAAACGTTTCTTGTTCCTTTCTGTGGGATCGAAGCAGAATCTGCCACAGTGAGGAATGAACACAACATGTTCTCTCCCCGTGTCCAGCTGGAACCAGCCTCTGGACTCTTCTTTTTGTCAGGTCATATCTTCCCATCATGACTCCAGATGGTACATTTGTTTCCTTCTTTCTTATTTTCCCAAATTCCATAAAAAGGAGACCAAAGCAATGTTCTATTATTTTAGTGTGAGAGCTCTCTCTAGTGGTAAGGATATTATTTTCCTTTATGTTTGCTTGAATTGTAAAATATCCCAAATGGCTACCCTTTAACACTGAACTGGGTCTGGATTTTTTCCACAATGTAAGCAGTGATATTTCATTTATACTGACAAGTATTTTAAAATAATTAACTAAATTTTCAATCCACATTTTTGTATGAACATGGATACAAACAATTTTTAACTTAAACCAGTAAGATTTATGTCTGTTGGTATCTCAAACACTACAGCCTGTAATTGTTTTCAACTTCTAATCTCAGACATTCCGGTACGGAGAATGAGAGGACCCTGAGGATACAGACGGGTGTTCGTGTGAGTCTCCATGAGAAAGTAAAGTCTCATTAGGTTTGAAACAGCCCTCATATTAGATAAGCAGGAAAGTCTGTTAAGGTTGTTCAGCAGAGGTGTAACTAACATCAGGATAAAGATTTCAGATGAAAAAGTGAGCTTTTCTAACAGCGAGTCTTGATATGCAGAATAGAATTTCTCTGAGAGTGTTAAGAGGATAGTCAAATCCTATCAAGAAAAGAACATATAATAAAGGAGGATACTAAAATGCAAGTGTTGAAAAGAAACAGTGAAAAAGTTAGATACAACTCTTATGAACAGGTAAAATCTGTGTGTTTTAAAGTACATACAATTAGATATCTGGTCTTTTAATTTGGGGGCAAAACAGATTTAAAAGTATTTTTCTTGAAATGAGTAATGTAAGTGTTCCATTTCCTTCCCTTAACATTTAAAGTTTCTGGTTTAAAATTCAGAAAAATGAAATTAAATCCAAAGAAAATATGTAAAGCATAAACACAATATATCAACTTGATCAAAACTGTTGATCTTAAAATTTTGTTTTCCACAAAATTTTCTTTGAGGAACCAAATCAGAACGCAATCTTGTGAATAGTTCTATGTAAAATGTCATTTGAAATAACATTTGAATTGCACCTAGGCACAGCTGTATCTAATTTAAACTTTGGACTTCATTAAAATTAGTGTGGTCTTATTCAAATAATCCTGTACAGTAGCAGTTGACTGGAAAATTGCATGAATGACAAACTGAAGTTTGGATTCTAGACTCCACACAAGCTAAAAATCCCTCACAAACCCTCAGCAACAATGCTAAGATACATATGCAGTGGTAAAGATCTGAAATACGTTTTTCCAAACTATTAATTTTTTTAAGGATTTCTCTTTGTCCTGTATTAGCCACAGAATTATCTGTACTTTTAAAACATATATCCATGTATTGCCTAGCAGTTTTCCTTTTCCTCCCGTGACTGGAAAGCAGGTCTGAGTTCAGGTTTGCCAGGAGAAGGCTCAGGTTTGTGGGGAGTGAAGGCGTAGGCTTTCTTCACTGGAGAGTGCATGCTTTTGACTGCTGTATTTCATTCTGACAGAGTTGTTTCCTTTGCTGCAATCCTGTTTTGCAGCCCTGCCCAGTTGCAGTGGTGGTGGGTATGCCTGTAAATTTCATTCAGAAGCCCCCAACATCCAAATTAACTTATTCAAAAAATGCTGAGACTAGTGAGTAAATCTGAATGACATATTCTCCCCGACGACAGTAAATTAACAAATTTTTATCTGTAAATCATCTCAGATATTCCAATGATGAGCAAGTACTTGCAGTTTCATTTCTGCTTATCCTTGCTGACTCTCAAATTATTCTGAAGCCACCAGCATTTCTAAAAGCAAGACACATTGATTTCCTCATTATATTAGGAAACAGCAAGTTAAGCAAATTTCAGAAGTCTTTTCAAACTCCAGAGTCTGTTCAGAAGTGATAAGACAAGACATCATATTCAACTCTGTAAGCTTTTGTGTGGAGATAGTTCTCAGCAAAAGTATTTCTGTCCTAAGGGGGGGGAGGAAAAAAAAAAAGAAAGAAAGAAAAAATTATTTCCCCCTTCCAGCTGGAAGGGGAAGGGGAGGATGGAATCTTCAAATTCTAATTGATGTACTTCAACTGCTTTACTTGCTTTTTTCTGTACAGGGGAAACAGAATTTTTTATGCTAAAATCGACTTTTACACCAAAACACACCATGTATAATTGTCCTAACCTCAGCTGTGCTTATCCAGAGCATACCGGCAAAATAAAATTAAAAAAAAAAAATTTATGATCACAATGGCAAATTAGTCATGTTCATGAAAGGGAAAGGAAATTATTTTTCTCCAAAAATAATTTCTGTAAAGATATGTGTGAAAATCACTTCAACAAGCAAAATCTTTCTGCATTCTTCCAACAAATGGCTTACAGTGTTTTCATTTTTTTTATTTTATAATCCGCAGTGAACCCAAAATAATTACTGCTTATATCACATAGCAATAACTGATTATATCCAGGTGATATTATTGCTAATACAAGTTAAATACTTGCTACCATTTACTCCACTGGGTTAGCTAGTATGATCCAGGTGGTGTGTGCTGTACTTCAGATTTCAGTATATTGTAGCCATAAAACATGGAGATTACTGTGGTAATGTAATAACTCTGTGTACCACCCCCATCTCTTAAAAACCGACTTGAATGATTAGTACAAGGAAATATATAGGAGACTGACATCTACCCCAACTGACAGCCTCAATTTCTACCTTTATTCCATTTAATGCTACTTACTATGTTCCAAACTTCATCATCATGGGCATAAGCAGAGAAAATGCTATCACCTCATTTGGTTTTGAGGGGTTTGGTTTTGGTTTATTGGGTGTGTGTGACTTGTGTCAGTCCACAAAACATATTTCTTTGTCTAAAGTCATATGTAAATTCAGAAATGGTCCCAGGTTTGCTAGGAGCCACTTTCCTTGCTATGAGTTTTCAGTAGCTTCTGTATAGAGAAGAGATGCTACTTGCAGCATTTACAGTGTCACTTAAAACCTCACACTGCAAAAGTTTTTGAATAATACCATATTGAAGAAAATTCTGCATAACAGTACAATGTGTACAAACACAAAAAGAGCAGCGTATATGCAAAACAACATGGCTGGCAAAAAGCAAATTATTCCAGAGGGAATAATGTAGTTGTCTAAGCATCATTTCTGCAACAGCTCAACTTGTAAAACAGACACTGGAAATGTTCTGGTTAAAGCAAACTGACCTTCTTTTGGAGTAAAACTCTGGATGAGTTCTCACTCCTTGAAACAACAGCACACATTTGTTTGCCCATGCAGCTGGCTAACTCAATTTCAATTTTAATAGGCAAAGACATCCACCCTATCAATTTGCATTGATTTGTGGGGAAAAAAGGATGTGCTGCCCTGGAGTGCTAAGCATCAACTGAATGCAAGTTCGTATAGAAGCAAAGCAACCTTACCTCATATTTGAAAAGACACAAGTGTAGTTTAGCTAAAACATTCAGCTATACAGACTCCAGTATACTGACCTCAGCTCCCTGAGACTTTGGCATGTGCTACGAACAACAGCAAAATATCTCCTACAGTATTAGCTGTGGAGAAGGAGTGCTGAATTGACAAGGTGGTCAGTCAAATCCCAAATCTAACAGGCGAGGTAACCAAGAAACAACAGTAGCTGAGCTGGAAGATGTCTCACCTACGCAGCCATTAAATCTTAAGGGTGCAGTTTTAAAGGATGAAAATGCCAACGGCTGGTAAAACA
Source organism: Eurypyga helias (assembly GCF_000690775.1). NCBI lineage: Eukaryota > Metazoa > Chordata > Aves > Eurypygiformes > Eurypygidae > Eurypyga > Eurypyga helias. The sequence continues at coordinate 62,181 of NW_010258348.1, forward strand.
TAACAGTAACTTACAGAACTATAAATTAAAAGAAGGCTGTGAGTGATCTGAAAGGTCAAAAGAATAAAAAATTGAGGTCTTTGGAGAGCCATATGTTTCTGAACTGTGGGGGAAATTCTGCACCTTAAGCAAAAAAGGCCAAACTTGTCATTAATATACTTTTCCTTGACAAATTGGTCTTTCAGTTTTGATTAGTGAAGAACTTAGTGCATTTGCCTCTTGATTTTTGTGTCTGTTAATGTTACTTGTAAAAAGGAATTTTCATTAATACCGATATTCTTTCCTTATAGAGCAGAAAACACACAAAGGCTTCAGAGATTTCATAGGGTTTAGTTTATTGGTAACTTTACAAAATTTAAAAGTTTACAAACTTGATATACTAAAATGTGAAAAGAACAAAACTGAAGGGCACAGTTACAAAATGCTACCAAAAATAATAGTGAGGTTCATTTGGCTCTGTGTCATGGCTCAAAATGCCCACTCACCTGAAAGTTTGTTTTTTCAAATGCGCCTTTTTTTTTGACATATGCAGATCTGAAAAGTAGTTTCACATTTAGCAAATGATTCATCCTGAGGTATTTATCTTCTTTTTTCTATTAAAATGATCGAGGTCTAAAACATTTTATATGCATATGACTGTCTTTAATCATCTTTATGCATCTTCAGTCAACTGACATTGACTATTACAAAATTAAATGGCTCTCTGGGCAGGTTCTTCATTCCTAATGAAGTAAAAAGGATTAAGTATCAGTTTTGATACCATTAGCTATTAAGTTCACAATGCATTTTTTGGCCCACCTGATTATATTATTTTTATTACCTTATATTATTTTTGTGCATGCAAAAGTCCAGAGTTTATGATCATGTGGATCAAACGTTCTATTTGATCATTATAATTTTCCTCATTCAGATGCAACTTCACCTTTTTGACATCTTCTTGATTCTAACGTAATGCTTCACTTTGCTGTTTAGTTCTGCTGGCTTCCTTCTACTCTTTCTCAAGTCTTTACCAATACTTTTTGTTCTGCCACTGTGTTCCCCCTACGGCATCCTTTGGTGACATTGAAATTAAATATCAGGATTTATTATCTTAACTGCTTTTTCATCTTGTGCATTTTCGCCTTATTACTCTTAGTGAAGTTTAACTAGGTTAAACTAGCTCGAGGTTATTTCTTTCACTTATCTATGGATTTATATAAGCCAGTTTTGTCGGTTGCTCTGTGGTGGGCGTTTGCCCATGAGGCTTTGAGCCAAGTCCTGCACATCACTGAATAAAGTCCAGGTCTGCAGTTTTATTCTGAGCCTTCTATCTGACCACTCTTTGATAACACCTAAAAATTTAATCTCTGATTCACATTCCACTGTGACATTTGACCAGTCTACATTTTCTGCACTTGCCACCTCTCTGATTTCTCTCAGCATATAACAGTCAATGAACCCATCTTGGTCAGGCAATTGGTAACACAGACCCAGTGCTGTATTTGTCCTTCTGGAGCTTGAGATTTCAATTCATACAGGTTCTGTGCTACTTACTGAGGCAGTGAAGATATTTCTTTCCTTTGCTTTGATTTTAAGGCCATTTAACACATAATAAAATGCTGCTGACAGCAAAATTACCTGTCTTTCCTGTGTATTTTGTACCATGATATTATGGTGTTCTGCTTGCTGTCTTTCTTCACACAGCTTTCTGATGGGTCTAGCACACTGACATCTTCATTTAAGGCTAGATATTAAAAAATTCCTCCCTTTTCTTCATTTATGTTTCTGAGATTTGTAGAAATACTCAATCATGCTGTGAATGATTACTGATTTTGACTTGAAAAAGCAATATAAATTGAGCTGGTAACATTATCTTCCCAATTTGATTAGTTGTTCTAGCAGCAGGCAGTGAGCTGCTTAAAACTGATACAGAGAGACAAAATGGAATTCCTATTTTGATTCAATCATAAAGTTGTAAGAAAAATTTTCTAGAAACAAGTATATTACACATCCTGGGGTCTTCCTCTCAAGCGGTCTCATACTATATTCTAAAATAAACAGCTATTAATCTACTAAGCATCCAAAACTTTAAAAAAGCAAATTCTGGGCGTGATAGGTAAGGCAAAGACAGAAATACTTTATCAAATAGGATATGTATATTGTTATTATTATTATCATCTGATCGAGGCTACTTCTAACAGGTAATTAAAGCTGACATCATGATATGCCAGTGCCCATAATTATTCTGCATGTCTTTCAGATGCCTGACTTATCAGCTCACCATTGATCTTTACAGAAACTGAGTTAAGAAGAGAATTATCTTCACTCCTGAAGTAGGCTGGCTGTCAGGGGGAAAAAAAAAAAATAAAAAGAATATAAAGGAAATACTGGCATAAATTTGTGGAGGAAATTTCTTATTTTTATATCATGCTCTGAATAGAATCATAGAATCACTGGGTTGGAAAATATCTTAGAGATCATCCAGTCCAACCGTATCTGTCCACCACTAAACCATATCTGTCAGCACCTCATCCACCCTGGGGAAGCATTTCTGTTTTAAGGTAATCCTGGATTTTTTTAGCTCTGTTGGTAGATTTTTATATTTTATTAGAAAGTAGAAAATGTTATAAAAGCCTAAATGTATATAAAAATATATATATTTCAGTTACATAAATATAGATAAGTATTGAAAAAGAGAGGAAAGAGCTTCTGATGTGCAGCATTGAATTCTTGAGAAGGTAACCGTCATGAAATAGAAACCATCTGGCCAGCGCGACTCCATCTATATCACAGACACAAGCCCTGAAACACAGCACAGGCACTCCAATCAACAGTAGCTACCCACATGCTATTACTGTAGTTCAAAAACACCCATCTTTGCTCTTGCCATGGCATTTTAAGTTTAGGTGACTTACGGGCTCTAAATTCTTCTATTCTTAAAATCTATTTCCCATACATCATTTTTGTAGATACAAATGTAAGACAATTGGCTCTGGTTAGGGGCTATGGCTACAGGGGTTGCTGGAGTGTACAGTGGTGAGCCTGGAGACTCTTGCCCCTACCAGTGCCCAAGTCGTTGAGTTGCCATCCCTGGAGTTATTTAAAGAAGTGTAGTTGTGGTGCTTAGATATATGTTTTAGGGGTGGACTTGGCAGTGCTAGGTTTACACTTTGACTGGGTGATCTTAAGGATCTTTTCCAAACTAAAACATTCCATGATTCTAAGGTTCAGTACCCTGATACCAGCCCTCTGTACACACTGGGTTGCACCCGGAGCTGCTCTGTACCCATCTGCCCTGACATACAAAAATGACAAAATTTTTCCTATATCTCTTACCCTGGAAATGAATCTTGTCTCTTCCTGCATTTTTATGCCTCAGTAGTTGCTTGTGGGTTTGGTTTTTTGTGTGTGTGTGTTTGATTTGTTTTGGGTTTTTATGTTTGGTTTTGGGTTTTGTTGGTTTTTTTTCCAGGGATAGTTCCCTGAGTCATCCCTCTACTGATCCAAGATACGCAGTGATTTTCTTAGGCCACACTTCTTCACTGATTTCAAGCTGTACTCCTACAGTTTCCTGAGATAGCTCTGTTTCTAATGAAATTATACTCAAACATGAGAAATAGGCATGGCCCCTGGAAAAGACTGTGTGAATGTTTTTTGACAGTCTGATGCTCAAGAAACAGGGGGCAACCACAACCAAGTGAAAACAGAGGAGGGCAGAATTTTTGAACATGGAACTGCGAATAAAAGTCAGCCTGATCTTGCATTTACAGGGCATAATCTGGCTAAAGGGCACAGTGTCTAATTAAATCATGAATTGAATCAACATTCCAAGTCCACAAGTTACTTTTTGGAAAGGCTAAAAATATTTTCATTAGAACATAATTTGCAGGAGCTGAAAGAGTCTTGCATTTAGACAGGTGTCTCAGCTCTTTCAGATCCAACCTAAGCAGTTCTCCATCACACTCTTAAAGTGGCTGGGTCCAAAATTCACCTTTGTTTTGTTTCCAGCAAACACAGTTATTTTATGGGATTGTTGAACATTTCAAATGTAGACTATCCCAAATTATTTAGGAAACTCGAGGTAATAAATGAAGAGAGGCTTGTATTTCTTGCAGCAGGATGAAAGCACTTTTTGTTAAACAGATTGGAGTTTGTCGACACTCCTTAAAATCATAGAATCAGAATATTTCCAAGTGGAGGGGTCCCATAAGGATCATCAAGTCCAAGTCCCTGCTCCTCACAGGACTAACACTAAACTGTATCACTCAGAGCATCATCCAGCCGCTCATCAAGCTCTGACAGGCTTGGTGCTGTGATCACCTCCCTGGGGAGCCTGTTCCAGTGACTGACCACCCTGTCAGTGAAAAAACTTTTCCTAATGTCCAGTCTGAACTTCCCCTGTTGCAGCTTCATTCCATTTCCTCATGTCCTACTGCTGGTCACCAGAGAGAGGAGATCAGCACCGCCCTCTCCGCTGACCCCCGTGAGGAAGCTGTAGACTGCAATGAGGTCACCCCTCAGCCTTTAGTTTTATTTTTTCTCTGTGTCACTGCATGTAGTAACATGGCTATCCCAAAGCAAGACCTGAGTAGTCCTGTACTGTAATTTCAAATTTCACAGCTGCTTGTCATGCTGTTTAAATTCCATGTAGTGCATGATTTTTTTTTTCATTTGTTGTTAGGCAGATGAATAAGAATGCAAGGCACCGCGGGGAGGATTATGCCCTTTGCAAGACACGAAGTTTAGTCAGAGTGTGCTCTTGACGTGTGTACAGTTGCTGAGTCTTGTCTTTTCCATCTTGCCCTTGAAACGATCTCTAATGAAATGCAGCAGAATCTTATTCCCATAGGAGACTGATTATTGTGCAGTTTTACACGCATTTAGCTCTTCCTTTTCTGTTAGAAGGGTATGAGCTGCTTTTTTGCACCACTGTCCACAGTCCTCTGCTGTCTCCTTTAGGAAGTTTATGCAGCTTCTGCAAGTTTCTTCATGAAAAATGACTTGGTGTTTTTTTTTTTTTTTTTGAACCCTTTATTATATAATCAAGGAAAAAAGAGCGTAGTAGAAATAAAATAATTAATATGTGAAAAAATAGCACATAGTTATAAGGGGATTATGGAATATAGGGACCAATCCTTTTATTTGTATGAGCTTCAGTGGAAGTAGAATTGGTTTAAAAACTGCAAAATCAAAAGGCAGGAAAGACAAAAGAATACACTGGTGACAGGCAGTGTGGGAAAGGGAATGGAAAAAAAGAAAAGGAAAAGGGAGGGGATGGAAAGGAAAGGGAAGCAAATCTTAAAATATTCTTGTAATAATCTTAAAATCAAGTTGCTGATAATGCCACTTTTTTGTACTCCGACTCTTGTCATTGTAGTTTTAATATGTCTCTGAATTCAAGAGGAAAGTTGGAAAAAGAGAAGTCTCAGAGACTGAAATAGTGGACGTGTTTCTGCAACATAGGGAAACATATTCACTGTGCGTTATGGACAGAAAAACTTATGGTGTCTTCTCCAAGGAGCTTGAACCATGCTATCCTGAAATTCAAGTAGAGATTGGATTTGATTAATTAGATTATGTAAAACATTATTATATATGAGATTTGTAACTGATTTATTCCAGTTTAATATCTAGCTTGACTGTAGGTAGGTATGGACGTTGCTCTACAGAGGGTATTTCACTCCTACTCATGCCTGGAATCTCCCTCACCGTTTCATATAATTCCTGAAGTCTTCTTTCAAAGTAGTTATTGATGTTTTCCAGCCTCATTAGGTCCCTGCCTTCTGCTGCCTTGATGACTTTACAATGAAGGCTGAGTGATTTAGGATACTTTTGACAGTATCAAAGATTTTCTTTTAACTTCCTTGTTCTGTGCTCTGCTCTATTGATGAATCCCCCTTGCTTTGCATTGTCAATTGTATCTCCCAATCAAAGTCCCTGCACTCCACTCATTCACTTTCATTATATGACATTGCCTTGATTTCAGCACTTCTCTCTCCTCCACAATGCCTCATCCCTCATATATTATCCATTCTTATTCTATGTACTTTAGTTTTGATCCTGACATGTGATAGCCTATTTTCAGAATCATGTTTCTAAATCTTTCCAGCATTAATAATGTTGTTTCCTTTTTTATAATATCTCAGATCACTTATAAACAAATGCCCAATAGTTACATCCATAAAAACGTATTCTTCCCAGTTTTTTCTTGTAGTTTATTCTATGTGCAGATGTAATATTTAACTTGTTATTTCAGCAAGCTACAAAGTAATTTTATGACCATAGTTGAAACAACCAGTTTTACCCTGGAGTAAAATGGAATAACCACATAGAATAATAGCATATTATTACTCATATTATTATTATTATAATTCAGTCTAGGTATTGTCCAACTCCTGGGTATGCTTGTTCATCTGCTTGCTTTTTACTTTAAGTGGGAGATGGGTAAAGGTTACAGAGAAATAAAGAATGACAATATATCAATTTCTTTAATTCACAAATGAGTTTCCACAGTTTTTTTTGTAAATTTGCTTTTCAATCACACTAATGTTTTAACATCCTTCACTATTATTTATACTATTTTCAATATTCTAATATAAACTATTATATTGAAATTATTATATTAT
>NW_010258349.1:0-25755 GCF_000690775.1 Eurypyga helias
AGCCAGTTCTTTATCCATCGAGCGGAACCATCCGTCAAATCCATGTCTCCCCAGTTTCGAGACAAGGATGTCATGTGGGACAGTATTGAAGGCTTTGCACAAGTCCAGGTAGATGACATCAGTTGCCCGTCCTCTATCCACCAGGGTCATGACCCCATCGTAGAAGGCCATTGTCTATGTTCCTGGTGATACAGCGCAGAATGTTATTGGTCTCCTTTGCTGACAGGGCACACTACTAGCTCAGGTCCACCTTGCTAACAAGACCCGCAAGTCTTCTCCTGAAGAGATGCTCCTCAGCTTGTCAATCCCTAACCTGTATTGCTGCAGGAGTTCATTTGTTTCCTGATGAAGGACTCGGCATTTGTCCTTGCTCAGTGTCAGAAGGTTCCTGTCAGCCCATTCCTCTGTTCGTCTAGGTCTCTCTGGACAGCAGCTCTGCCCTAGACTTTATTGACTGGTTCTCTCAGTTTGGTGTCATTTGCAATCTCAGTAAGCATGTATTCCATCACCTATGGCAAATCCTTGATAAAGATGCAAAACAGGTCAGGTCCAGAACAGACCCCTGCCGTAATCGTCATCAGCCTCCAGGCAGAGTAGGTCTATTATTCACTTCCTTCAAAGCCTGATTAACCAATTTTTTACCCATCTAGTCAGCCACTTATGAAGACCACATTTTCCTTCTTGAGTTGTTTCCTACTAATGTAGTGGTAAAGGCTATTCTGACTTCCCTTTGGCATCCCTTTGACATTTCCATTTCAGATTTGACTCTTTTTTGCACTGGAGTTCCTTCACAAGATTTCTGCTTAAGCTGTTCTGATACATCTGCTTGCCTTCCTGTGTACTGGGACTCTTGGCTGTACTCCAAGGTACAGATACAGGTACAGATAGATATGAATGTTACAGAGTTAGATAGTTGTGTGTGTCGTGCAAATGAACACCTGAAGACAAATTCTGTTGTATGTCAAAGCCCAACATGGCTGAGTACCCTGTGAATGTGCAGATATGTGGAATGCGTTGAGGGCAGATAATGGAAAATTGCACTGCCACACACATAAGAGGAGGTGGATACCTTCGTTATGGTTCCCCAACCAGCAGATGCATTTTGCATAATACTGTGGTCCCTAAGATAAATTCCTCTGTTAGACAGTTTGGTTGATGTGACACAAAGTAATCTCTTTTGAATCATAAATGTAAAGCAGACCAGGATATTTCAGGTTTTTTGTTACTTTCCTCTTTCCTACCATGAAAACTCTACAAAGGCCACAGACAGCTTTTTCTTTCCTAATTAAAAAGCTAAGTGACCCAATGCCTTTGGTCATTTTTTCCCCATGTTTTAAAATATTACTAAGATCAGTATTCTTAAAAACTAATTTTGCATAATCACTGATGCATTGTAATTATTGTAGTTTTCTAAAAATTTTCTACTAAAATAAATCTCTAAAATGTTGTTATTATGCATGCAACTATACCTGGGTTTTTCAATATCCTCATCTAAAGATGCATTTAATGATGCATTTATACTTCATGCAATTACTTCCTTGACAGACACCTATAGTTGGTTTTAGTTGGCTAATGATAGGTTTGTGTGCAAGACTTGGCACAGTAAGTATAAGTTGCTATATTAACAGTTTTACCTTAAAATATTTTAAAGGATGTGCTTATCTTATCAGGCAAGAAGAGAAGGCAGCTCCTGGCACTTAGATCAAAAGTGTCATTAACAAAAGCTGGTGATCAGCTGAATTTAGTAATTGTGCATTTGGGACAAAGGCTTGGAATTGAAATGGCAGAAAATTGGGTAATAACAGATGATCTTTTGAGGTTGTACTCTCCTTCTGGTTTTCTGAAGTGCAAATACTGGACACTCATCAGAATTAATAATACAGTGGCATCCTTTTTTTAGTTTGAGAGTAATGTCTTTTCTGCACTAAAATCAGAAGATGACCAAACATGAAAACTTTGCAGGCAGTGATGTGCCTTGTAACCTTCTCTTTGCAGCACTGGATTTGCTTACTTTCCTTGCTTTATATTTTACAGTGCTCTTCAAGGCTAAGCAAACTGAAATTATTCTGTCTTTTGTCTATCTGTCCTTACTGTTCTCACAATGAAGTCACTAACCATGAAATTAAGTCTACGAGTAAAGTTCCCAAGCAGAGGGTGTGAGCAATATGAATAATGTATTGCTCATAACTTAAACTGAGTCAAGTGCACTGTCTATAGATTTGACTGCAGAAAAAGTGCAGTAAGAATAAGAAATTCTCACAGTCGCCAAGTTCGCTATTAATGGAATTAAAACTGTCATCAAGCACGGTAGATTCATAATTGTATTTCTGAGTTATTCCCATTCCAGAACAATGACTGCAAACTGAACATTAAGTATTATTGAAGAATTTATCCCCTTCATGAGAATGAACAGTATTCAGTATTATTGCAAACTGGTATGAATGCCAAATGCTTTTAATGTTTTCTACAGAATTCGTAACTAATCCTCCACCAAAGTGATGGCTATCCTTGTTCAGTCTCATCATCTCAGCTGCTGGAGAAAGAACAAAAAAATTCCTCAGCCTACCCAGGAAATGGATGCCAATGACAAGGGGTCACCTCCAATTTTCTACTGCTTTTGTGGGTGTTTGGACTACTGAAATCTTTATGTTCCACCTCAGTGGTGTTATCAGCAACACAGGAACCTCATTCTGAACAAGTTTATGTTGATATGTGAGTTAATAATTGGCTAATATTTATCCATTAAACATTCATGGATATTTTTTTGTCAGTCAATTGGTTTTGGTTTTCCAAAAAGTGTATTCAAAAATTCTGGAAGCTGAAGTATTTATTGTACATCTTAAATATCAATTTAAGCTATTTCACAGTATTTATCCTGTGCTTAAGTGAGGCTACTCGTCAAGGTGATTCAGGTAGCTCAGGTTACCATAGACATTCAGATACATGTCCTTGTGAACATATTGTCTGGTGGCCAGCACAGCCCAGTCAAACCATGCAGACAAAAAATGTCTTCAGCTCAATGTTTGACTCATTCAAGATTTCACTTTCCCTTTGCATAAGCTAACAGTATAAAATTCCCTCATCCCTTTCACATTTTCTATTTTGTATGAGAAATGGAAAACTTGAGACATGAAACCCTGGAGCTCTCTTCAGTGACAAAGGAGAAAATGATCATAATCAAGAAAAGGGACTGAAAGTGGTTTTATAAATTAAAAACTAAAATATTGATTTGCAATGAGAAAAAAAAGGTTACATGGAAATACTGCAGTTGATTAAATTTATCCATAAGAAGAGACATAAGAAACATTTGAGAAAACACAGAGTTGGTGGCAGGTCAGGCAATGGCTTGGATATAAAACCAAGGACACGATATTGTTTAGACACAGCTCAGGAGAAGCAAGAAAAGTAATTCATAAAAGAAAAAAAATATCCTCGGTTATATATGAATATTAAGGTTCTTTCCTGTAATTCAAAACACAAAGGAATTTACTTAGAATCAAAATGTTTTCTCAAAATTATCAAGATAGGGTGATTAATGAAACTTTCCAGCATTCATTCCAACCACAGGACAACAGGGTTCTTGGAACAAAAATATGTTATGTCATATGTCATACAATTGTCAGCACAGTCAGGTACCAGTCCTGACTATTGTGCATGATTACAGCAAAATTAGATAAGGACAAAAATGGTAACACATAGTTAGAAGTCAAATCTGAAATTCTTTCCGCTTTTACTTTGTAAACTAGGACCTCTGGACATGAAATACAGACATGGGTGGGAAACAGCAAAGAAATACTGGTATCTTGCCATTATTAACTTCTCTATTTTTCATAAGAGAACTATATAGAAATGCTTTCTAACTGCAGACCACACTTGTATTCTGATCTTGTTATGATTCATTGTTTTATTCCAAATAAGGACGATTGTTTTGGATGTTTAGTTGCTGTAAAACATTATAAAATGTCCATATCCAATATTCATGCTACCTAAGTGAGTTTCTTTTTTCACTAATAGGTAGAATGCTCTCTTTCATGTCTTTGACCGCCTTATCTTACATAATCTTATCCTTTTTGGAAATGCCAGTAAAAGATAAATGGAAGAGGAGTCTGCTTTAAAACTCATACCTGTGCTATAATACTAAGCTGATACTCATGCTGTCTCCCTAGTGCTTTTCCATCTTCTAGTGTCTTTTCATCTTGAAAGGGAAGTTAGTAGTATACCACTAATATGATTGTCATTCTTCATTTGCTACAAATCTTTGACATTATGTCATTCATAGGTTCTTTGTCTTAGGGACTGTCCTGGCAGTATTTCCAAGTGGCGATAGTAATCCACAAAGCTGCAAAGCACACCCTCTGACTGAAGGCCAAAGGCTTAGGTCAGAAATTTGAATATTGCTGGTTTTTCTACCAGTAAGTACAGCAAAACTTTTTTAATGACTTTCGAGTTTTCATTAATTTTACACTGAGTCTTATGCCAGCAGATAAAAGGCACCACCACAAAACTGGTGGAAAAAACCAGATTGGTCAATGAAATACTGTAAAAGGCATGGAAATAGAAAATATTAGGAAAGATAAAATAGCCTTCTTCCCCAAATAGTGTCTGTATTTCTAATTACAGTGCTTTCACCCTGTTCTAAACCTGCTCATAACATAAAACTGAACACTTTTCAGGCAGCCTGTGTCTGACCCTAAGATGGATGCTTTTTAGCACGTATGTGATGCCTTTTCCATATGCAGCTTGAAAAGATTTAACAAACATTGTAATTACAAAGCTATGTAAATGTGAGCTGGGATTACTGGTAATAATACAGTAAGGTCTTAATTCATCTTTTTTTTTATAGTCTTTTCAAGGAAAAAGGAACTCGATAGGCTCTCTCATACAAAACCAAACAGGAAGCAATGAAGAGATTGACTGCTGTTCTTTATCTGAAGATTGAGTTTCAAGTGCTAATGAAGTTTAGAAGACAGGCTAGAGAATGAAGCAGAATTTAAAATTTCCTTCTATCTTCCAATTTGATCTCAAATTTCTGGTCTTTTAGATGATTTGAAATAAGAAAGTCCAAGCCTAACACAATGCTTGGATGACAAAATAATGCAGGTATAATTAGATAAAGAAAAGCAAGGAATCTGGGGAAATGTAGCCTATCCCAGCACATGCTTTAGAAGTTCTGTCTCCTACTGGAACATGATGCATAAAGAAGAGGAGTCTTAAGCACTAATATGGTTCCCTTCCTTTTGTGAGGGGGAAAGAAAAAAGCAGTGGTAAAGACGTTAATATGGTCTGGGCTGAGAGAATAGAAACATTCATGCTGTGATTTTAGTATTTTCACATTCTAATTAGTGGGAGATAAAACATATAGATTATAATAACTCATAATAGTATAGATTTCCAGACTCTTTAGTAAGTTCTGAGTTTCTTTTATATTGTCCTAGTAACACAAATTAGTTAATTATTTCTGGTATTAAAGATATCTTATGTGTCTCAAACAAAATATGAGCTGATGAGACATTGGTCAGTTTGTGGTGTTGATAAGTTCGTACCATTTTATCACAGGAAAGTTCATGTCCTTCAAACTACCCCATGTTGTATGTGAGCATGACCATGTAGATGTGAAGCCAGTAGCCAGTCCCTGCAGAATATAATATTACAGGGACACCTAACAGGCACATCGTGTTCCCAGCCTGAACTTTGTGAAAAACCACCTTGAAAACCTGCTTCTCCCATTTCTGCCTCCTGGGAATTTTGCCATTAGCAGCTTTATGAATCTTTGACAAGGAAAATCTGGTCCCCTAGTGATCTTGTTTAAAAAAAAAAAAAAAAGTATATAATCCTCCCTTCCTCATATCCTTAGCATTAAACAGGAATACGTGTGGGTGATGTGGAATAGGTGTAGCAAGTCAGGAATGAGGCATGAAATGAACTGAAAAGTGGGCCTTTCACTGCCCTGTGTGTTTAGAAATAAAACTGGCAGTATCTACCCTGAAAAAAAAAAATACGTTCTCCAGAAGAACGACTGTTTAAATGGGGCTTAGCATTACTAATATTTCTCATTGCCCACCAGTGATTCAATAAGTGCTTTTCTACTATTAAAAATCAGTCCATGATTTTAATGAGACTGAAAAGTTGATTCAGTGAATTTCAGCTGTGTTTTTTCTTGAGTCTGGGTAGCATTGCTGAATAGAAGAGAAAGTATAGTTTCTCTGCAGGTGACATGTCCTTTTTTTTTTTTAATTAATTGCTCCTTCTCTTCCTTTTCCCTCCCCTTTGACAGAAGAGAGCATGCCTCTCAACACCTGCCAAAATAGAAGAGAAAATGTTGCTGGCAATGGCAGATGCAAAGAGAATATCTACAGCACTTGATATGCATGTCTAGCAGTGTTGTTAGTATCATGACTCCAATCAACCGTTCCTTCCTATCACCCCACCACCACCTTCCTTTTTTTTCCCTGTGTTGTTCTCAGGCCAACGGCTATGTGTAAACAGGATGTGGGAGCTGCACTGAAATGTATTCGAGTCCTGTACACCTCCGTCCTCACCTCTGGCTGCAGTGTGCATCCTGCTTGGAACATCTGCTTCAGATAAATATAGGGAGAGTTCAAGCTGTGCAGAGAAGGGCACAGCCTGGAGTTCTTCAGCCAGTTTTCTCTTGTCTTTATTTTTTAACACTGAAAAACATAGGGGAAAAGCATTTTACTGGAGGCCAGGTTTCCTAAAATATCACTGTTGAATATTTGTAAATAACATATTGACATATATTTAATAATTGAAAGATATTCTAAGCCCACTCAGAATAAAATAACTTTGTTTACTTATTATTTCTAATGATGCAAAACAAAAGGTGCACATTCATACACTGTTGATAGATAGACTTCTGTTGAGATAGACTTCCATGGTTATAAATTCCAACTTCAGTGGAAGTTTTTAAAAAACTGCCTCTGGCAATCCAGCTAAAATAGATCATTGGGCTTTATAGCACATTCACACAAAAAAGGATTTCGTTACAGCTTGAAAACTGAAAGACATAATCATGGAAATGTTTGCTACTTTTCAGTAGACTCCACTTCAATTGGTCTGGGAGTTCCACACCAACTGCCATGCAGGCTGTCTCAATTCTCCACACTGTCTGTCCAAACTGCTCTGCTCACTGGAAGGCTGGGCAGCTCTAGCAGGAGAGAGGGGGGAGTATTCATGCGACTGCCAGCTCAGAAAGGGACATTTCTGAACACCAGAGCTCATCTATATTTAGGCATCTTGGGAACTCTGTGTTCTAAAACAGCTACCTAAGAGTTTCTATGACCAGGTAGCCCCGAGCAATATACAGCCAGTGCACCGCTCCTTGGCAGACTTTAGATATGTCGATCTATGGCCATCGTCTCAGGCACCTAAATATACTGTCTGATTTTTAGTGTTAGATCTTCTCATAAAGAAAAAAAAAGAATGTTAAAAACATTCAGTGATAAAAAAAGGTATAATATCCTTACTTATTCCAAGAGTAACAGAGAAAGCAGTATGTTAGGACTACTAGAAATACCAGCACGGCCACAGTCACAGAGCCCATGGACATGCACATTCAGCAGGCTGGCTCCAGTCTCAGTAACTGACCATCAGGCTGTTGCTGACAGAAGGTGGCATAAAGGTGCTCCTTTACTTGGACCTGAGAAAGGAAAGGAAACCCTTTTTTCCTGCTACTTGTTACCTACGCCTGTTCTGGACTGTTCTGGCCTGACCTCTAACCCTTCTCGCTGCTCCATCCATGGAACAAAAGAAACCAATTCTGCCCACAACGCTGAGGAGATTTTGAGCCAGTACTGCCTGTACATACATGAACACGCACGTGGATGCACACTTGCACACAACTGAGCTAAGCAGGAAGAGGGCTCTGAACATGAGTGAGACAAAAATACACAATTAGTAAACAAGTAGAAAATAACAAACACTATAAAATCCCCATGTCTGATTTGACTGACTTAAGGATATACATTTTAAGAGATAATAAAGGATGACTAGAGACTTTAACAGGCTTTTGAATAAATCCTCCATTTAACGTAGCACACATCTCTCGGGCATTTGTTGTCTGAAGCTTCTGTACAAGTATTTTGGTCAATTCATCTGATCAAACCCAGCCATTTGCAATGTTGCTGCCTACATCTAGATTAACCATCTATTCTGCCTTTATAGCAAATGGAGAGGAATAGTACTTCTGGTACCATTCATCTCCCATTACTATAGATCTCTAATAAGTCCAGTGAACATCCAGTGAAGAAAATCTAGCCTCAAGGGTCCTGTTTTCTCCATGAGCAAAAGCCAGGCCTAGGCACCTACATAGGAAACCTTTTAAAATATTTGAGGTGTCTCTTACACGCTGTGACATTAATTTGATTGAGATTTTGAGGAAAAGATGCATGCTTAAATCAATGAAATAAACTTGAAATATTGTAAATTAGATTAAAAGTACCTTTTATTATATACCCTGGACTCACAAGCAATCTTGTCATTGCTTTTTGATTTTTTTTTTTTTGCTATCATTATATAAGGAATTTTTGGGTGTTGATTTTTTGTTGTTGTTTTTTCCCTCTTCTAACAAAAGAAAGCCACTGAAAAAAGCATCCAGTGTTAGTTAGACATTAGATTAAAATGACAACAGTCCTATTCATTCAAATGTTTTTTGTAATATGTAAATATGAGATATATGATATGTAAAATCACAAACCTTTTTTCCACAGAGAAAGGCAAAACATCAGTGAAAGCAAGACATTTCAAATAATAATACCATTGTAAGCTGGGATGTGACTCAGGTACACTTATTCACCTGAACTTCCTGAGAAAATATGAGTGATGAGACAAGACTGTGATAGCATAATCTCTTCTGCAGAAGTGTGAGGCTTGAAAGCCCAATAACTGCTAAATCTATGCATTGGACCTATAGTACGGGAATATTCCCTCCCTACAGAAAAATTAAGCATGGAAACTCAGAACAATTTCCGCTTTTGTACACCTTTCAAAGTATTCTTTTAATGAACATTTTATCTTTGTTTCCCCTAATTCACCCTGTACTAACTCATCTCTAAAGATCCACAGAGTATAGCTATGCTACATATGTGCTTGGTTATTCGTCCTATGAGCTCCTCCAGAGAAACCTTTTCTTTCTCCTGTGCCAGCTACTACTTTCTGCTACTACCTTACTTGTACCTTGGTTGTACTGATTGAACTACCTATGACTTGAAGCTGTAAACGTATATACGGCTGCATGGTAGTTTTATGAAGGATGGGACTGACCTCAGCCTTTTCTCTCAGCAGAAATCCAGAATGACTGATGCACTACTAGAATATTTCAAGAAAACTGGCCACACGCTTCAGTAAGACACTGTGGTTTGCTAAAACAGGGGGGCCTGGGAAAGGGTTAATAATATGCTTTAACATATTTTTTTTATTTTTTTTATCATTTATAACGTACCAGCACCTAACAACCAAAAAGAGATCAGGACTCACTTCACAGGGTGCTATAGAAAGGCTTCCAGCATATTGCAAGTTAAACAAATAAACAACAAAAATCAAAGGGAAAACAGAGCTGCAGCAATGTGAAGTGAGTTGCTCAAGGTCACTCAACAGTTTAGTAGCATGACTGGAAATTGAGCTCTCGAGGCCACCCTAGAATGCTTTCTCTGCAAAGCATCCTTAATTCCTGCTATCACATAGGCCTTTTAAATCAGGGCTTCATGCTCACCATCCCCAAGGTGATAAAGTGATAAGTCTTCTTTTAAAAACAAGAAGTACTTGATCCTTGCATGAAGAGCAGCAAGGCTCTTGAGACTGTGAATACAAGTAGGCTGTGGCTATAAGGACATAAAAGATAGAATCCTCACAGTAAGCAACAACAGGACAGCACACTGTGCAGTGGGATTTGGGATTATAATTTCCTGTATACACATGTAAAAACTTATACAGATGTGATTCCTTTCAATATTATCAGGCCTGAGTGTAGGCTATAACAGGTCCTTGTTTGTCAGCTCTTACGTAGGCTCAGTACAAGGAGGAACTTTTTTACTGTGTCTAGGATACTCTAGAATTTCTTACTCTTCAAATTTCTATGGGTAATTTCAGCCTTTCCTGACTGACTCTCATTGCTTTCAGAAAATGCTTATTTAAAAGGAGTTGAAATTCAGTAGGCCAAAAACCAAAATCTACAGAAAAGACAAAACACTGTGTTTTTACATTTTTCCTTATCACTCTTCATTCTGAAGTAGCAGCAATTGTAAATGCTATTTACTGTCTGTCTTGCCAGCTTTTCTGCAACCACCACAACAGCACCGACACAGAGCCCACTTGCAGCAACCCGGAAAGTATGTACAGCTTCATAAACATGCTTTCTCCTCCCAGTACAGATTCCTCATTAGTCACAAAAACTACACACATCTTCCAGGCAGAAGGTAAGGCAACCTTTAGTGGCCACTGCTGTCCAAACTAATAGGAAAAGGACAATGTTGTATTCTTTACATTTCTGACATGACACATCACAAAGAAATGCCAGATCAGGGTCAAGTTACACTAAGCTGCACTGTGCTTTTTGGTCTTGTGATGTGACGTAACCTCTTACAAAGCAATGAAAGAATTGTAATGTAAAAAAAGGCTTTTGAAAGATCTTCTAGAAGGAAATAATTGTTGGGCATGGGAAGAAACTAAGTGGCTGGTGTTACCCAAGCACTCAGTGCTGGCTCCAAGCAGTGCTCCAGGGTTGTGCCCCGATGCAAGGAACAGACCAACCCTCATGTCCCATGTCAGCATCAGAGGGTCACCCAATGCCACTGGACAGTGCCAGGTGACTGGAGGGGACCCTGTTCCCCAGCTCTCTGGGGGAAGCTGCAGTACAGAGCCCATGCAGCCCTTACTGTCTTCTCCCTGACAGAGGGGACTCCATCTTGCTTCTCCTTTGAGTAGCTCAACATGGCCCTATTCCATGCTTATAGTTTGCCAACAGACAGGGCTGCCACACAGCTGGTGTCAGCCAAGGCATTCATAAGGCACGAACAGGAGAGAGGCAGCAAAACAGTCATGCTACTGGCATAGCACGATGATAAAGAATTAAACGAGGACCTTGCATCCTGCAGGTGTTCCTTTCCCACCCTTGCATAGTTTTCCCATTTTTACTTTCTAAGTCTGAACACTATTACAGCTGCACTGGCTCAGGAGGATTATGAAACAAGGAAACATGCAAAGGAGTCAGAGAAAACACAAGTGAAAGTCAAGAGGAAGTCAAAACTAGGGTTGGAAAAGTGCAGGAAACAAAAAAGAGTGAAGGTAAAGAGAAAAATCACAGAAAAAGAAGGGGCAGGACATATAATCCATAGTAAACACTTTAAAAGTTGTTGGAGTTTTACACTATTTTCATGCAAAGTAGATGGGTAAGATGAGAACATAATGTAAATGACTGATAACTTCGAGCAAGAAAACTGTTAGGGCCACTCTTGAGCCTCAAATGATATCTTGTCCTGTGCTATCTAAGATGTTTTCCTCTATTTTTTAAAACACACTAATAATTTCACAACTTAAAGAAGACAGTTTTTAAAGCAGGGCTCAGCATGCAGAGTATTGTAGACCAGTCCTACAGGGGTGCTGTGTACCGAGTTCTGGATATGACGATGCCTGTAGCAGCATTACTAGGACTAGAGGTCTGGAGGCAGAAGTTGAGAAGTGCTTGGAGAAGCATCAGAAAGTCAGCCTGGACAGAAACAGGTGCAAAATATAGTTGCAAGATCTTTGTGACTAGCTTTGTTAATACAGAGCCAGATAAGAATAAGCATTAATGAAACCCATTCCTTGTACTACTCAGCATGTACTGAAGCACTCTTACTCTTCTAGGAATTCAAGGAAGAAGTAATCCCCATGCTCCCCATGCACACTGGGACAGTGACAGTGATTATGAATGGAAGGGTATGGAAGAGAAAGGTTCCTACTTCTATTTTCACCTGCCATTATCCTTACAATAGCACATCCATATTTGGAAGCCAGTGGGGTAAGCTTTTTTTTCAGAGCTGCTTCATCTTTTGCAAACACTGCTACACTGGTCTCTTTCACAGAGAAAAAGATACCATAGTTCTTCTTGTATTTTTAGATTTAGTTGGTTTTGCTCTTTGTATTTTAAACCAGCAGTGTTTATTTTCAACCAAACATTCAAAAGACTATTCGAAATGTATCCCGTGACAGCATACCGCAATTCTCCACTACTGCAATTCCACAGATAACTAACAGTAAACACTTCTGTACTCTAAAGTTGCCATAGATCCTTTCACTTTCCCATTAAATCAAGTCATGTCTTTCAAACTTCCTGATATGAAGTGCTTCTTTCCCATCATGTTCACTTGTTCATATTATTTCTTTTGAATAACTACAAGATTTCATTAAAATTGCTATAAAAATGAGGATATATGATTGAAAGCTAGCCAGCAAAAGACTGTTATTCCACACAGTGGTTTTACTGTTCAGACCTCTTCCCTAACTAGTTAAGACGTCTGAGATATTTGTTGAGTGACTTTTTTTTTTTTTAAGTTAACTGAATATATCGGAATAAAGTTTTGCTGCACAACCATAGGATGCTATTCACAGGATTTTCAATGTCATTAGATGCTAGGCACCAGAAAAACTGCATTTTTGGGGTAGTGCTTGTAGAATTTTTGTTGTTGTTCCCTGTTTCTCAGAACCAAATAATGACATGACAATTACAGGTTATAACCTCTGACAGGATGTATTATTCCACTGAGCCTGAGGAATAGCTCACAAATTGTAGACCAAATGAAATATGGAATAGAAAGAGAGCATTGCCTCTTCTGAGTAATATGGCTCTTATGAGTTCCGATTTATCCATAAACCCAACCTTAATATCTTTTATTGCCTGCCTTCTGCTTTTTTCCAGACTACTTCACAGCAACTGTCTGAAAAGGTTCTTTTCCTATTAAGTCTTCACTTTTCCTCACAATGTTCAGAGGGTGAGCATCTTAAGAAAGCATCACAATACATTTACTGACAGGCCACAGGGCTGCCATGTCCTGCTTCCCTTTATAGGCCAGTGCCCACTCTGCCTGCTGCCTTGGCAAGTAGCATTCTCCCTGAAGCTGTTTCTGCTGAGCCAGCAGGATCCATGAAGGGGGAGCATGAAGGAGGGCCAGCTCCCTGGGGATGTCACTCAGGGCTACTGGACTGGCCGGCTGCATTTGGCATGTCATGGATGCCCCAGCAAGATGGAGGCAGTCATGATGGCCATCAGGCACTTCCCGGCTGGTCTCTGCTGTGCCCCTTCCTTGCCAGCCTCAGCCACGTTAGGGGCTCTGCCAGCTGATTTCTTGAACTGCTCTGCTCCCAGCTTTGCAGGCAGAAAGGAGTGTCACAGCTGCCTTCCACTGAGTCGGTGCAGACGGCCCGCAGACAGCCCGCCTGCCATCTTGTCCCCGCATGCCTGGCCTGCTTGTAAGAGACAGGCAAAACGCAGCGCGCCAGCACTGCAGTATGCCCCTTGTCCCAACAAAATGGTTCATTCCCACCCACACAGCCAGATCAAACAGTGTTCAGAAAACAATCTGGGATCCATATTAGCGCTCAGTACTGTCTGCTGGGGCAGTTTAACGGGGGGGATGTGGGGGCGGCACTGTTTCTAGCACATTCCAATTGACAACAGCTGGGATGGCTCCACTCCGAGCAGCTGCCTGCGCTGCAGCCCCACTGCATCGCCTTTCTGTGTGGAAAGCTTTGTTTTGGCTAGAGACGGGTTTATTGAGCTTTCTTGCACTGAAGTCTCACACAGAGACTTTCCCTTTGCCCATGGCATGTGACCCTGCCAACTTACAGGCTTGCATCCCCAATAAGAAAAACAACAACATTTAAAAAAAAGGAAAATAAAAAAAAGTAAAGGTTAATTAACCTCAGGTCTGTTCTCAGCAAAGCAAGGCTGCCATGGATAAGTAATAAAAATAGCTCCTCAATGGTCCTTGTGTCTGTCAGAGTCTTGCTCTGTGATCTTTCAGTCAAAACCATGAAAGGGGGAGGAGAGGCTGATTCGCTACTGTCCTTTTCTTGTGTGTGTGTTCCCAAGGCTGCCCGGCTCTGTCCTTCAAATCATCTCCACCAGTAAATCATTTAGCTCAACCTGTCACTCTCGGCCATTGTGAGGAGACAAAAGTTACCCATTTAACCCCAACCATGGCTGATTCACGCGGCAGGGAAGGCAGGCTCACAAAAGGAGGCTAGCAGGGAAGGTGGCAGTTGGGTTGGATTTCATGTAGTCTGGTGCTGGTTTTCCCTCTCTTTATGTTTTTCCCCCCTTTTATTTCCCCCCTCCCCCTCTGTTATTTTAAATTAGCAGCACCTCTCATACTGGGATTGTTTTTTGAAGACCACATGTTTGTCAACAGAGCTGTTCTGCTTGAGTAATTTCACCCCAGCCTGGCTTCAAAGGTTTGAAAGGGCAAGAAACACACATACCAATATCAGCATACATCTATTACCCCTTTCACCTAGACAGCTTTCTAGACTATTTTTGTGTCTTAAAAAAAAAAAAAAAAAGAAAAGAAAAGAAGTGGAAACAAAACATCCAATTAGTCAGAGGGAACCAGAGCTATTCCAGTCAACCTGCTATTTGGGGAAATCTGCACTGCAATTATCGGGTTCATTTCACCTGAAGTATTGCTCTAAACCGTCAGCTAAAACTCTACTACCTCTGCCCCAACTCTGCACCTCAAATGGGCATCTCCTGTGTTACAACAGGTTGTTCTCTTTGCCAAGAAATCACTCTGCCCTAATATTTTAACATCAAAATTAGTCCTTTGACATAGAAATCAGCTGTTAAGTTTAAGACTTCTTTTCCATAATTGCCCTGGCCAAAGTTTAATCTTGATGTTACACTTTCCACCCCTAAGCAACAAAAATCCTGAAAAACTAAACAGGCCATCGGGCAGCAACGGATGCACATGGTGACAACAGTAAAATGAAATGCATAGAGAAACTAAGCGATACTGCTGGTAGATTCACACTTTATTTCCTTTGCCGACCAAATACCAGAATCTCCCTAGAGAGCACAGAATCTGCCACAAAGTAAACTGTAATTTATATATAAAATATACCTGCAAATATCCACAGTTTTGATTTCTAATGATACTGTCATTAATCCACAGGAGAATTCAGTAACTACCAACCAAGTGTAGTGCTATGTTTTAAGAACCAAGCAATGAAGTTGATAGAGGCTCACAAGCACAAAATACGCCACTTCTGTGCTTCTCCAGGGATATTCCTGATTTTTGTTATGCTTGTGAGATCTAAGAAATTACTGTGTGATATATATTTTTGTAATCTTTTAAATGTGCCTTTTAACAAGCAGTTCAGGATGTGGTTATTGCTTGGTGTGTTAGACATGTTTACTCTCCTGTTGAGCATTGACAATGTCTTAAGTCCTCTTTTCACTATGCATTGTGTGTCAAAATGTTGGTTTGGATATCAAATTCTCTCAACTCTGTCATTAGGAAGAATCTTTGCCTGAGTCACTCTTTTGATTCTTTTGTTTTGTTTTGTGTGTTCCCCTGACAGGTCTATCCTACACCTTTCTATAGCTAGCAGAGTAAAGCAGAGCTGGGAAAACATGTGTTGCATTACTGAGTTTGCAGTCTCACTGTAAGCTTTCTCACAGATTCATCTTCAATGAAGGGTGGGTGGGTGGGGGAGAAAACATGCTTTTCCCTGAGACTGCAGAGTATGTGAATTGCCTTCTCTTTCAACCTATAGGGCAGCCTTCACAGATCTCAGCACAAATGGAAGAAATATCTGATTTCCCATTCCATCTGGATTCAGTTTCTTTCTTCCTCTTTGTATAGTTTCTTAGAGACATTATGGAGCGCACTGGAGGGGCTGCTTACACATGACTATGGCGGCACTGGGCATACTGCCAGAATTTCACTCCAGGAGGCTGCAACAGGAATCTTTAATTAACTTGAACCAAAACACTGAATGGTAAAGAACAAAAGAGTGGGGGTGGAGAAGGAGAGAAGGAAGGGAGGGAGCAGAAAATAATGTTTCCCATACTAGAATCTCCATCTTCGGTCATGGTATGACATGATGATAAAGTCGTCCCTTATATGTATTTACTAGAGCACAGGTAATAATTCCTAACTCCAGTCTTATTCAGTACGTTTTGCATTTCTTTCTGCTCGTGGAATTAATATCTGTGATTACCCTTTGTACAACATAGTGATCATGGTTCTCTTGACTCTTATATTAACATATAGACTGATTACACATATATTCTACAATTTACAAGATTCTTAATAAAAGATGACGGAGTTTCCAGCATCTTGAACATTGCAAAACGACACTGTAATATTGTGACAGGGCATAGGATTTCCAGGAATTGATCAAGATGTTGCTCTGCATGGCGTAGTACCAATATGGTATGTCCCTGTTCTCAAAAGGTTACTTTCTAAGCATAAGCAAGAGTTAGATTCTGACACAAGAATAACATAACTACTAACTGAAACAGCATTATTCATAGTTGTGAAACGTTTTCAAAACAGAATGGGTAATGCTTCATACTAATTTTGCAGAGATATACAAGATGCAAAGCAGTAGAAAATCAGGCCTGACATGCCTTTCTCACTTGAGCTCAAGGGATTTGAGTGGTTTCTTTGCTGTCCATTTCCTGGTTAAATATGTGTGCAGAATAATTACTCTAAATGCAAAACTAATGGTGATTTCATGCATATTCATTCAAGTGACTTTGTGATCAAGGCTCTGATACTGTTCTAGTTAATGAGACTCAGTTGCTCAAATATTTGTGAAAACAAACATAGCAAGGACGTGTACATGCTCAACATGAACTTATTTACACATTCAAAGGAATATTCAAGTGTGAATTGATTTACCAGTTGGTGGTTTGGAGTGTATTATGTTTGCATCTTCTGGCTTAATGACATCCTAAAAGAATCCAGCTCGTGCTATCTCTGATGTGAACCAAATCATGGTAGTTGGGGACAAGCAGTGAGTCACTTTAAAAGCACAGTCCTGACCCACACTGAAATGTTAGTGCAGATGTACCCAAATTGCAAAGAATTATTTTATCCTTGGAAGCATATATACTTTTTCCTATCCTAAATTTCCAAAACTAATTCAATCCAATAAGTATCCTTAATTTCCTGGTTTAAGCTGATGTTTGGAGTCACTGCTTAAACGTTTATGGCAAAGAAATCATATTTCACTGCTCTGTAAAGAAATCATGTTTTTTTCTGAGTCTAGTGTGAAAAACTGACACAGAGTCAAGCTCCAGAATCCCCTCAAAACAGAATGGCTTCCACAGAGGCCTGAGACTGTCTTCCTTGAGTTATATTACGAGTAACTACAAAAGAACTCGAGAATCTTTAAACTGAATGTGACATCTTTGATAAGTCCCTGATGAGGTTTACAGAGTTCAGGGGGCCTGTGGTGAAAGAATCACTGAATGTGCCTTAGAGAGGTCTGTGGAATTTTTTTGCAGCTACTTTCATTGGAAGCCATAATACACATATAGTGAAGACTTGGAGAACTATCTATGATATATATCTCCACATTTTTATTTTTTAAATTATTTGTAATTATATATATATATTTACATAGATAAGATTTTTATGAGCCAGTTTGAGTCATCTAAATTAAAAAAGAATTATGCACGAGCTGTACGGTGAGTGTATTTAGCATGAGAATTCAGTTGATATAACTAAATTTTTATCTGCCAAAATAGAGATTCTGCTCTGAGTTAGCCTTGTGTAACTACAGAAAAACTTTAATTCTAAGGCATTCAATTAGATATAACAATATGAGAAGAAGAATTTATCTTCCAAGTTTTTTCCCTCTCTCTAAACACTTCTATATATATTTGTGTGTGTACATACACACTCACACCTAGATAGATGCATAGATGGGTAGGTACACAGACAGACAGAGATCTTCTACGTTATCAAAACACACTCAATGAGGAACTGAGCACAGTTATTGGAACCTGTGAGGAATGAGCATGATACAATAGTTGTTCTCCAACTAGTCGTTAGTATGCTGGCTCGTTCTGGATTACATATGCACTAGAATCTGTCTTAAACATTTAAAGATGTTACACATATCTACACTGAAGACAGCATTAGTTGTTGCTGGCCTCACTCTGGCAGATGGACTTATGCCTAGTCTAATCTCTCACACAATATAGTCCAACCTAGACGTTTCTCTGAAATCTTCTGTTGTTGTTTTCCTTAAAATTATCAAAATGAGTAGATAGTTTGAAATTCAAAGTGACAGCAGAATAAAACCTTCTGAAATTCCTAATCAGCATTCATTCCTTGCATAATTAATTCCACTGAATACAGCAGAGCTGAGGCAAAGTTAACTCACATTATCTTCATGTGACAAATAACCCTGATTCTTCTGTACTGGCTGATTTTTAAATGTGTCAAGTGTTCACAATTAGAAGAAAAATCATTGATGTGTATATTAATGACCTTTCACTACAGTGGTGAATATGGGCTATCCTGTTCCATTTTCTTTCATGTCAACTTTGTCAGAAGTTAACAATTCCTTTTTCTAGTGAAAATTTTCCATTTGGAGTGACAAATTGCTGTTAGAAATTATGAATACATGTAGTCTCAATAAAAATAAAGTTACCATCATCTGAAATGTGAAAGTCACAAAATCCCTTCAGTCAAAAGAGACTATTTTATGGGAAAGCTCACAGAATTTTTTTCACTAGCTGACATATCCCCATGCTCAGTGAGCTTTCATTCCATGAGAGCTGCCCACTGGTGTGAAAGTAGTACTTCCCAGTTTGCTCCATGAGTACAATTCCCACTAGTTTCCAGGCATTCCTAAACAAGGCCCCACACTTCTCTGCCTTACATCAGACTTCAGCAATTTTCACTTACTAAAAATAAATAAATAAATAAATGAGGAGGATAGCTGAGAATTCTCTTAAAGCAGAATTTAAATTAAAACTCCTTATTAATGATGTATGGATTTCTTTCATTGTTTAGGAGGCCTGTGAGCAGTTGAAAGAAACAAGAAGGCTTTTAGTAATGGGCACTAACAGCACCATTGTGCTTGCATGGAAGCTCTTGGCCATTCAATGTCACAGGGTCAAAAACAATCCAAGCTCCCACACCAAAGCACTCTGTAGAAGGCCACACAGACCTCACAACACTGCGTCTTTAGAGCTTGGGTGGGTTTCTGTGAGTGATGTGTTAAGTTCAGCGTTGGGACGTACAGAGGAAATTAATTTTTATTAAACTTTACACTCATTCAAACTTCCCAAGTCCATTTCAGATTTTCTGAGTTAGGTTGGCAAACTGATGGGAACAAGCTAAAGTGTGAATTAGAAATATTATGAGACAGCCTTCTTTTCCCATGTTTTTTATTTCTGGTCATCTGGCACATCCCTTTGTGAAGCACTGGGCATAGTCTTGCTGCTTTGCAAATACTAGTGATAGAAATCATAGAGATACACAAAGCAGGGTGAGAGATGAGAGGAAACAGGGCTAGGAAAGAAATTTATTTGACTTCATGAACCTTATGAACTGCTGTATTTAATGGCTAAGAAAATATGAAAGTCCCTTTTTAGCTGGTGTTCCTCTCTTTTTCCTAGCTTTTGCAACGTGTGACCTGGACGGATGCTTTGAACTGCAGATGCCAGTCAGAGAAGTCTCGTGTACTTCAGAGGGAAGCTGACTGCCTACCCCTGTGTAACTACTAAACAAACAGTAAATTCTGCATTTTGCTGCATATTATCAGGCACAGGTTAATGTATATTGATTATATATATACAACTCCACAGTATGTACAAGTTCTAAAGCATGAAATTATTGTGCTGTTACAAAGCACATAATTTATAGTGATTTGTTGTATCAGTGAAAAGAATTTGACAACCCCAAATCCCCAAATGTTGCCAAAATACCAATATATTAGAAAAATTTTTTTTGCTTTTCAAAAAAGTGTGCTATCCCATTCTCAGTGCTGTCAGGGAAATGCCACAGGATGGGAAAAGCAAAAAGCTCACAATATAAATAAATATAATAAATGTGCACAATACACGTCAAAGTTCATACTCCAAATGCAGGTGAAGCACAGTGCTTTTTTAATGAGATTTACCATCTCATTCATGAGGTTTTACTGCTCTTCTGGCTTGACAACCCCAGCAAGACTTTCTTTTCAGTCTTTATCACCAGTTTGAGAGAGTATATTTTGTTTCCTGGGGGTGCAGACTTATTACTCTAAAACCAATTTTGTTTCAGTCTCATATCAGAACCATGCAGGAGGTGTTTGGAAGCATATGGAGCAAAGTTGGTAACTGAGGGCTCCTATTTTTGACTGATGTTTTAAAACAAAGAATGTTTACCTTGCATTTTGATTGAAACTAATGGTAAACCACAGCAGATCTGTTACTGTATTGTACCGTGATGTTCCTAGATTAGAAGCAAAGCTACTTTGTGAGGGGGCTAACAGTACTGCAGGGGGCCATCTTGCTTCACTGAACTGGAACATCCAGTCTTTTGAGAGCACTTACACATTAGGTTGTAAGATTACTCTCACTATAGCAACCCTCTCCACTACAATCTCTTTTTTTTTTCTGGTTTTTTTTTCCCTGTTTTTTAAGGTTTTTTAAAAAGCATACGCTTTTTAAGTTAGCTCTGCCACTACCTATTATCTTCCCCAACACCTTTTATCCTTTCTTTTCCCAAACTTCTCATCTATCCCAGCCAGTTTCAGTTCACTTTTTTGAATGATTGGCTTCTGCACTTCAGTATGCATATGCAGTTCCTTTTTTTACAGAACTGACCAAGCACAAGGACGTGGTGCTCTTTATTCTGCAATATCAGTAAAATGTCAAATTAAAAAATGCAGGGCTCCTCTTGATCACTTTGATAGTCACTTCTTCTGAAAACTAGGCCTTGCCTCTGTGAGCCTCTAGTTGAGTGATAAGGCAGTTGTGAATGAAAAGATATTCTATGAATTGAATCTCTTATCTGATGAAACTACTGCATTATTGAAGGCGTCAGACTAAAATCAGCTGGTTGGCATCAGAAAATCAATGAACAGCTGTCTCCCCAAATAAGAACACTTTAAAGAGTAGCATGACTCAAGTCTAATGAGGAAAAAAAAGTAGATCTTCAAGAGGTCTTTGAAAGGCCATTCAAGCCTGACCAGGTGCAGGGAAAACTCAAGGTTCATGGATCCAGTACTGGTATCCAAATTCAGATGCCTGCTGAGTGGGGAAGAGGGGCCTGGTCTGTGATCTTGTGTGAAGGCATTTTCAGGTTGTTGGTGACACAATCTGTAATGCCAATGATCCGTACCTGTCCTGAATATACCCGTTCCTAAATAATACTGATCCTTCAGTCTATAGAGATTCTTCAAAGGCAGGAAACAGGATAGAGAACACAATTTATATCCCTGTTTCTATTTTTGACACAGACTCAGACACACAAGAAGTCTGTAAGGACAAATATATAGTAAAACACATTAGATACAGTATGAGAAAAATATAAGCTGGTTATTACGAAAGGTGAGCTCCACTTTAAGTATCTAACAGAGCACAGTTTATCCAAGTAAAGATTTATCAGTTCTCCAACCTTTTGACAGCTAGCTGGCAAGTAAAATCCTGTTCAAAAAACTGTGTCAAAAGAACAAGCCACTCATGTTGTTTTAACTGAAATATATGCTGCATGCCTAACCCAAGTACAGAAAGCAAAAATCTAGATTATGCGGTGCACCTAAGAAGAGGGTTTCTAGACCCAATAACTGCAGGAAGGGAGGACCATTCTCTTAGCAATGAAGTCTGGTTTTTTCCCTGGAGAAATAAAACAAAGAGCTAGCCAGCTACATGAGAGCTGGGTTTAGGTTGCGGACCCTCGATTGGGTGTTGACAGAAGCTAGGAAGAGGAGGAGGCTCCCTTGGCTTGAATCTTATGTTCTGCCAAAGCTATTTTGAAACTAAGTTGGAAATTTCCTTGAAACACCATATGTGATAACAAAAGTGACCTTCTAGACAAAATATTTAACTTCCTCCTTCAGGAACCCAGAGGGCTGTTCATATAGCTCCGCATAAAAAGCAAAAGAAAGACAGTGTATCACACTCTGCTGAGCTGCGTAATGCTATAAAGGCTCAAAAATATTTAGACATCCATCAACAGTATACAGTATTACAGACACCTTGGATAAAATTTGAAGTGTTGTTCTTCATTCTATTCTTCTTTCATGTGATCTTTTTATGTGATCTTCCATCAAAGGACTGAGGCAATAGAGTTGGCCCTTTTAGCAAGATCAACGCAGTCTACTTTGGGACCAGCACTATTAAGTAAAAAGTGTCCTTCACAGCAATAATTCTTAAGTTCCTCTCTATGTGCAGGGAGTATTTTCTTCACTATGGCTTTATCTCGCTTCACACGTTGGAGTGGCTGATCAGGATATCGCTGGTTCTTTTCCATAGGAACTTTGCACTGAAATGAGATGGCTGGTGCAGCTGTCTCAGTAACTGGGCTGCCCTCAACTAGCACAGTCCAGTGTAGCAGAAGTGGGGTAAGTAGGAGTACTTGTCACTTGACAGAGGAGCTGCCATTGTACAGTCCAGCTCTCCCACTTCAGCATCCATATGGTAGCTCCATCAGTCCCTGATAGAAGCCACAGCTTCCAAGTCACTGTAGAGCTGACGCTGGCAAATGCTTGTTGCTTGCATGTGAACAGTTCAGTGATCTCGAACCATTTCCTAAAACAGAAGCCACACAGCACAGAGTGATAACTAACTGGGCAGTCTAAAGGCAGAGTCTAGGATGTTTATGACTCTACAGGGTGATCTAACTATTAACCCTAGGGATAGTCTGTGGCAGATGACACAGCAACCACTGGAAAAGCAGCGTAAGAAAGCATTCTGCCCTGCACCAGGGCATGTGTGGTACTGGTTCTGTGGCTGAACAGTGGTGCCAGTGTCAATGTTACATACAGAGAAAGTGATGCTAAAGATCCAGTTAATGAAGGCTGCTGATGTCGGAGTCAGCTAACTTTGGTCAAGCAATAAACTTGGAAGTTTTTTCCCCCAAGGGCTTCCTTTTTTGTCTCTAAAATGAAGGAAAGTGAAATAAAAACAAGAATTCCAGACTATATAGCAGAGCATTAAGTGACTAAAAGGCAGCTGTTGCTCTGATACTGTTATTTTTGTAGCTCAGCCTGTTCTGACAGAAGGAAAAGCCTAAGTTTGCCTACGGACCTGTTGCTTTTGATAGCTACGCAGGGCACTATACGCTAGTACGATATTCTTTAACCCTGTGAACCTACACACATGATAGGGAGTCTGAGCTGCAAACAATATATGACGTTTAATATTTATTTCTGCTAGCCAAAAAAGAACAGTGAGAGTAGTTTGACTAGCTCTATTGTTCAGCTACTCATTCATTGGGTGCTTAGTTACTTTTAACACTTCCAAAGATGCAGCGTTATTTACCAAAGATTCCAGTTTCAGCAAAGATGCCCTCCAGCCCCGTGAACTTACAGCAATTAATGCACTAGTGTTTTAATGAAAGCCAGGCAAATATCTAACGGGGCTGGGTCGAGGTAGTGGCTGTGGGGGAGGTTTGTATTAAAATGCAATACAGCACCAAAGACAGTGCTGGAGACTAAACAAAAGGAACGTCTCCCCTCCCTACGCTCATTTAGCAAGCACATGGAAATAATTGTTGTCCCAGAGACACATCTCCATGATTCCCATTGTGCTTCGAGAGCAGCATACCAGCCCTGTGCTCCCTTACAGAGTGTCCCGCGTATTGGAATGCAAATCTGCACACCAAGCGTCAGGATTTGTGTAGCCAGTATTCTCACATTAAGCAACATTATCAATGAGAATAAGGCTCCCCAGGCCAGGTCACAGCCATGGAGCTTGCAGGAGTTCATCAGCATGGGAAAGACTTGTTGTAAGTGAAGCAGCTCTCCTGTATTTAAAGTAATTGATTTACGTTTCATGAAGCCTGAGTTTAATCCAGTGAGTCAAAATAAGGAGATGCTTTCTGAAACAAGTAAGGTCAACTTAAAAAATTCAACATCCTGTTGTTGATATTCTGATAGAAATGAGTTTTTAAAAGTTCATGGATATTTCAAATAAAACGTGATGCTTTTGACTAAGTCATTAAATGACCAAAGACAAGAAGTTTCTTCTATGGGTTGCATCAAGGAACTGAAGAAGGGTCAAAGCTGTGTGTCATGCAGACGTGTCAAGTTGCTTCTGTCCCAGTGTGCCAGACCGCCTGAGGTGGCAAAAGCTAGTGGGTAGGTGATGGATGGGGGAGGGAGTCAGTGATACTCTGCTCCTGCCAGGAAGCATGCTGTCCAGACTTGCTCTTTCTCCATGCACGGATCTCAGCAGGCAGCAGCTCTCCATCTCTATCCCCAGTAGCATTGACTCCCCGCTGGTTTCTGACCCCACATGCTATATGCCATGACTGCATTGGCAGCTCACAGATCATGCTGCCCCACTGCCTGAGGCTGTGGAAGAGGAGAAAGCCATAATGTCATAAGAGAGATGAGATGCAGGATGAGCTGCCAGGGACTCAGTTTCATGAATCAAAGCATAAAATACCACAGGTCTCAATTCTAGTCTCTTTTGCCTAAGACAAGCAAAACAGACTGTTTTATCATTTAGGTAAGGAACAAACATTTAGTAGACGGGCGTTAAATTTTGCTTTGGGGGCATGGAAGGTTACTGTTTGGATTTGAATCAGCATCCTGACAAATATTCTAATTTACATCCTCAGCACGAAAATGCTTGCTGCAGACAACACTCACTTAACTTCATTAAGTGAAGAGGACTGTGTGAAAATCAGCACTTTCACATTCAACAGGGTCTCTCAAATTGGGACATTTTACTCACACTGGCAAGACAGGTGGCACTTGGGACACGTAGTAACAATAACTAATGGAAGCAGAAGATTCATGCTCTCACCCAGATTCCTATGTGCTTATTTTAAGAATAAAAAGAGATGTAATTACTGTAAATTTAGGCCTTTAGCTCTGCAGCTATTTTCTTGCTTTTGGATAAGGACAGAAGGATCATCAACAAAGCAGCTTTCTTAAATTCAGATTAATAACTGAAGTCGGTGCATAAGCTACATAGACCCACAGTGGGTGCATTTTAAATGTGCCAGTGGAGGACTGAAAAACTGTTTTTCACAGAAACACTGAAAATTATTTCTAGATTGATAGGGTAGTACTCAATTTGAGAACTACAATTCTACTTTCATTGCTACTTTTCATATCATACCCATTCAAAAGAGAAATTCAAAACTGGAACAAATCAGTCAACACCATATTGTTTTCTCATAAAAAAGCATCAGTATTTATATTTTTATATTTCCACATGCACCTAGTTCAGTATGGTAATTTTAAAATTCTATTTCATTTTATATATATATATATGTTTTTTATCAGAAAACAACACAGGAAATTAATAATGTAAGCTTTTACCATTCTATCTAACAAAAGAAGAAACAGATGTCACAATGAACTCTTCTGGTAACTTTATAGCATGGAGACTGTTTTCATCAACTAATAAGATGCAACCACTTAAAGCAAAAGCAGGGTGGCAACTGCTTGGTTTCTCCCACATACACCCCCTTCACTGTTACCACTGCTGTGTTGCTATCTTGATTGTAAATTCACAGAATGGTTCACACAGAATGGTGGGGGTTGGAAGGAACCTCTAGAGATCATTTCGTCCCACCCCCT